>NW_017731454.1:3747166-3763886 GCF_001890085.2 Hipposideros armiger | reverse complement strand
GTGGGAGTGGAGTCAAGGGAATTGTAATAGATATGTATGATATTGGGGGGAAATGGGGCGGCGGATTGGGGGAGGGGGGTTGTCACTTCAAGGGGTAAAAAGTATAACTATTGCACGGTGTTGTACAGCTGAAACTAATTCTAAAAAATGTGTATTTCATAATAAAAAATAATGTAATAAAAAAAAAAAAACACAAGTATGCTGCCAAGGCTTTTGGGGTTTTTTTAGACAACAAACGTACAAATGAAGCCAGGTATGTTTCAATGAATTCAATGCGTGTAGGAGAAAAAGTGTGGATACCTGTCTACAACCATTAGTAAAATCTACAGGCTTCGGGGCAATATCTTGCCCTGATGAAGATGCCACCTTTGAAACATTTATTCTCTATTGAATTACAGGTAAATAATAACACTACATAGAGACTGAAGATCTTGTTACATTTCACAAATATTTTCAACTGAATACCAGCAGTGGTAGGAACTTTAAGAAATACCCCATGGCCATACACAGGCACACTTCCCGTGTAATTGGCAAACAAAAGTGATGCACATGTAATAAAGAACAAATGACTATTAAATCATGTGGCCCAGGTATAGAAGACAGTCAAAAAGAAAGCAAAATCACTAGTGGAAAGGGACAGGGAAGAACATCCAGCAAATCAATCTACTGCAGTAATCAAGGCAGAGGGCATATGAACTGAACAAGGGGGTGAAGGCGATGGGGGGCAGGACTGAGATGAAACTGAATTAAAGGAATATTTCAAGTGGGAAAAGATGGATGACAAACTGGATAATCCAAGGGAAAGAGTGGGCCTAGGTTATACCCTGTAAATTAGCAGGAAGCTCACTGCGGCTTTATAACCACTTTTTAAATTTGCAATTATCAAGAAAATTAGGGCCAGCCGAGCGGCACGTTGGTTAAGAGCTGGCTTGGGACGCCAGAGAGCCCCGGTTCAGATCCCACATATGAGGGCCAGTGACACTGCCCTCTATAGCTAAGATGCTGAACAACAGCTCAACCTGGAGATGGGCTGCCGTGAGTCACCAGGGACGTAATAGGCTGCAGCCCCTGCTGCAGTGGGTTGCCATGGGCTACTGTGTGTAGCCAGCAGTCAGCGTGAGCGGCCAGCAGCTGCAGTGAGCGGCCGTCCAGAAGCCGGCGACTGATCTGCCTCGCCCGGGAAGAGTGCAGTGATGGTGCCAACTTGGGCCAGTGAGGCAACGTCCTCCACAACTAGACTGAAGAACAAAAAGGACAGCAACTTGTCTGTTTCCCTTCCCCTCAATTCCCCAGCACTGTTCCCATCCCCCAATTCCCCAATAAAAAATAAAGAAAAAAAATAAAATTTAAAATACTGAACCCCTACTATCATCTAGCTAAAGAAAACCTGAGACTGTTTCCCAAATCAAACATAAGTTGAGTTTATTCATACAGCTTTTAGATCAAAGCTAGTCTGTTTTTACTTTTATGCTCCTCTCCTCCTTCAGGGTGAAAATTATCACTATGCTGGAAAAATAAAAACTCAGCCATCCACAAGGGCTCAGCTGCCTATAAAATCCTGTGATGTGATTCATCACCTCCTTTCCTCTCCTCTTACCTTTTAAAAAAAACTTTTAAAAACTTTATTTTGCCCAAATCATGGAAAACTCTGATACATCAAAGTCAGCCCCAGTTATGTTAAGGCTGTATGTTTGTAAGAAGGCATATCTATAAAGAGATGCTGAAATCTTACCCACACATATGAAGTACCTTGCCTATCTGCAGATTTCTCTTTAATGATGGCCCGTAATCCATTACATTCACACAACTGCTATTTATGTATCTTCCATTTATTTTAGATCATCCTTTAAATTAAAATCTTAGTCTAGCTGAATTCCCTAAAGCAAAACCAACAAACTGCTTTTCATTTTCAGCTTCAGCTATACACCTGGTACTTTACAAACACTGTACTTAGTTTCTCTAAGAGCATTTTTATTATTATTTATTATTATTAAAATCCCAAACAATCACAAAAGTAGAGAATAGGATACTATATCTCCATCTACCGTCTACAGTTATCAACATTTTGCAATCTTGTTTTATCCACCCTCCCACCTAGAACTTTAAAAAGTACTTGAGACAGTGTATCATTTGATTTGTAAATACTTCAACATAGACATTCTCAGAATGATCTTTTTATAAGCAATCACCCATAAGATAATGTTTTGTTAGTTTAGAAATCTTGTTTTTTTCTATTAGGTGGCCTTTCTGAGTATTAAAAAATGACTTTATCATTTGCTTAAAATAAAACGCTACTGGTTAAAACAGGATTTTACAGACAGTCCATCTGAGCCCAGTCCAGCCAGCCAGAATGGATGCAGAAATCGTTCAGTATAATGCCAAGTACAAACTTGGCAAAGATAAAATTACTCACACTTTACATACACCACACACAGTCTAATTTCTTATAAGATTAGAGAACAAATTAATAAAGCTGGGATAAAAACCAAAGTCTATTCAAGGCTGAAATTTCCCTCCAGAAGGCCACTGTTTCAGCTACTATGACTGCTCAAAAAGTGTCATGAGTCAGCTTTACAAATGAGCTGTAGTGATTTGGGGAAAGGATCCAGTGTGGTTTGTGGGGTGTGGCACTAGGCTGCTTGTCCACTAGCTGACCAGGGCCCCTGAAGATGGGCTGATGGCATTTCTATCTGTACTAATTAGCATGAAAAGTAAATAGTACAAATGGGTCTACAGCAGTGGTTCTCCAAATGTGGTCTTCCCCAGACTAGCAACAGCAATTTGGAACTTGCTGGAAATACAAACTGTCAACCCCTAACCCACACATACTATAGCAGAAACTTTGGGGGTAGGCTCCAGCCATTTGTGTTTTGATAAGCCCTTCAGGTAATTGTGATGCACGATAAAGTTTGAGAACCATTATTTTAAAATACAGATCTCCTCACATCGCCCTCCTAACTGAAAGTCTTCAGTGGTTTTATTGTAGGAAAATGATCAAATTCTTCAATATTATTTATTTATTGTAACAATTACCTTCAAATGAGAGCTTGTGGGTGAATAGGGATTAAACAGACAAATGAACAGATAATGGGTCAGCCTGTGAGTGGGGCATGGAAAAGGTATTATCGGCAAAAGGAACAGCATATGAAAAGGACTAAAGAGGAAAGTATGGCACACCGAGAAGACTGATAACATTTAGAATGATCAAGAGATGAAGCTGAGAAGGTTAGCCATCTGAAAACATGGTGGCAAATGACATTTTCTTCCCTTCTTTTCTCAGATGTCAAAATATTATCTGTTCCTCATCCAGTTATCCTGTCTGCCTTCACCAACAAAAAAATTCAGCCACAACACAGATTTAACATACAAAACTCCCTAGCCACCATTTCCTGTTTAAAAACAAAACCCCCTACGTGGTGAGTTACACTTATTACACTCTAATGTCTGATCCTATAAATGAAAACACTTTCAATTGGCCTTTAAGGTTCTCACCAATTACTCATTTCCCATCACACTTCCACATCTACTTTAACTCTACTGCCCCAAGTCCCTCACCTTTTACTAAAATTGGTTCAAATTCAAATCACCTAGAAAATATTGTATACGTGGGCCAGCCGAGTGGCTCAGTTGGTTAAGAGCTCGCTCAAGAGTTTGAGCTCTGAGCAAAAGGGTCCCCGGTTTGATTCACGGCCCGAGCTGAGCTGCCGCTGAGTTGCCATCAGGTGGCAGGATGGCTCAGCTAAAAAATAAAAATAATAAAATAAATTAAAAAAAAGAAAATATTGTATATCACTACAATGAGGCACACTCATCATTGTATAGATCCTCAGTATTTAAATGTGTTCATGTGTACGTATTTGTATAAATATCAATCAATTGCTACACCATAAAAACTCAAGAATACTTATAAACGGGGCCGGCTGAGTGGCATGTTGGTTAAGAGCTGGCTTGGGACGCTAGCTCTGAGCAGCAGGGCCCCAGTTCGGATCCCACATGAGGGCCAGTGACACTGCCCTCTACAGCTAACATGGTGAACAACAGTTCAACCTGGAGCTGGGATGCCGTGTGTCGCCAACGACGGCGTAAGCTGCAGCCCCTGCTTCAGTGGGCTGCCATGGGCTACCGTGTGTGGCCGGCAGCCAGCGAAAGTGGCCAGCAGCCGGTGTGAGCTGCCAAGAGCCACCGTGAGCGGCCGTCCAGAGGCCGGCGACCGATCTGCCTCACCCGGGAAGAGCACAATGATAATACCAACAATGGGCCAGTGAAGCAACGTCCTCCACAACTAGACTGAAGAACAAAAGGACAGCAACTTGTCTGTTCCCCTTCCCCAGATTCCCCAGCGCTGTTCCCCTCCTCCAATTCCCCAGTAAAATCTTTTAAAAAAAGAATACTTATAAAGACACATGTATCCATTTAATAGGTTAACTTCCTCAAGGGCAAAACTGTTTCTCTTCTCAATTGCCTCATTTTCAAAATAAGTCGGCTAAATAAAATGACAACTGAGGTCAATTCCAATTCTAACATTTCATTCCCTGTAACCACCTTTAGTGCTCTGCATATATTATATTGTCCTTAAATGCCACTGATTAAAGCACCAGAAGTCACGTTTCTGAGAAGTCATAAAGAGGACCCCACCTTCAAAGGTTTCCCACTTTGAAGAAGGCCAGGTAAAGGCAGTTTTTCTTTGAATCCCACTAATTTGTGGAGGTTTACATTTCAACCACATCCTGCCGACTAGTAAGATTCAGCCATACTTCAGATTTAAGTAAACAAGAATTTAAGAATTTTTACATAACAGTGTTCTTATTGTTCCCATAAAGTATTCTCCCCTTTTTTGGTGGGGACACGACTAGAGAAAACACTTCAAAGGACAAGAGTGAAAGCTTGCCTTTGTCTCCTTCATGCAGACTCTCCCATAAGGACCTACAGCTTGAACAAGACAGTGTTCTCTGCATAGCTCTATCTGTAACAACTTACTCTTTTTTGTTTGTTTTTAAACCACAAAGTTAGTTCTACTGCGAACTACAGATACATATCAAGGAGGGTTTCTGAAACCAACTGAGGTCACAGGCATTAAATCCTGTGAAGACAGTTTCAACTTCATGTTCCAAGAATAGACTTTTTATTCTAAGGCAAAAGGAAGAATTCCTGACCCCAAACACAGTCAGGCATGCTGTTTTCCTTGTCCTTATCAGCAATGACAAGAAGCAGGAGGACATGAGAGTATTTACAGCCATACTAATGATCTACGATATTAGTTGTTTGCAAGCATAAAGTCACAGCACTTACATGTACCAAACTTTTTCCTATATTTTCCAACGAGCAAGCAACTTCACTGCTGAGTGAGGTGCTTAACTGCCAAATTAATATGCCATAAAGCCCCACCTCTTCCATCTGGGAAGGCAGGCTGATCAAGGGTGTTTCAAGCCCACTTCTCATTCTGTGGCTCCTCCTTGGATGTTCTCAGTAGAGGTCCACTTGGCGATGTTGCAAGTTCATTTTTCTACCAGGGGTTAAGATGCTGACTCTTCTGTTCAACTTTACAAAGGATGTGATAAAAATTTATTTATGGTAACACTACTCTAAGCACCTGCCGTATCATATGCCTATAGCTTCCAGGGGGGGTTAGAAAAAGAGGCAAATGCTGCATAAGAATGATAGTCATGGCACACCAGAGCAAACTAAATAAAACATGCCCCCCCAAAAAAAAATGGTCCAAGCTATAGTCTTTCCCTGACTAGGGTCCGTCTGGTAGCCTCTGTAGGACTCTGTACCCTGATATATTGAAATCCAATGACAGTGAAGTATGAGCCCCTATTACATGTCAGGTACCGCAACTGGCACATTATACAGATACTCATTTTATGGTGCTAAAGAACGATCTGCAAGATGGGGGAACTATTCCCAATTTACAGATGAAGGCTCGGACAGGGACACTGACTTACAAAGGTTACTCATCTAACAAAAACACCTTTTAAAATAAAAATGTTTTTTTTTTCAAAAGCTGTCTTCTTATTAATTACCACATTGATTCTACAAGATAAAATGAAGCTTGGCTTGACTTAAACACACACAGAAAGACAGAGACGAGCAGGAGAGAGACAGAGAGAGAGAGAGAGAGAGAGAGAGAGAGAGAGAGAGAGAGAGAGAGAGATGGTCTTCTCTTAGAAAAAATAAACCTTGAACCTAAAATAGCATTCAGTCCCTGACTTAAGTAATTCTCAGGGTTGTTCTTTTTTTTTTTTTTATAGTTTGTTAGCTTTTCAATCATCAAACCAGCAGTTTTTAAATAGACATGCAACACTCTTAACATAGCTTCTCTCTTATTATACCTCGTCTTTGTCAATTTCCATAAGTTACATGATAATTTCTTTTTTCTACACCTAGAAACGTTTTCCCCTAAAAGCCAAACCTCCTAAAAACAGAGGGATATGAAACCAAGAACACTTAAGTTAGCTTTGGCAACGTAGCCCAAAAAATTAAACTGAATTCTATCCACTTTAAAGGCCAAATGCTTTTATTTTACCTTCTTTTCAGTACCTGAGGAGATTTTAGACTGGTTATGTTTTCAATCCCCAATAAACTATCTTTGTTGATTTCCTAATCTCAAGTACTAGAAACATTAGTGTGAGCAACTGATGATCATGGCATTTCTATAAAGTAAATAAAATTTCAGTTTATGAAAGAGTATCAAATAACAGCAAGTTCTCCTTAAAACCACTATAACCTTGTAGCTTCAAAATGGCATTCACCTCCTGAAGCTCTAACTGCAAGAACTGTGCCTGTGTACTCAGAGAACATGGTGCTGAACCCGAGAATCCTCCCTGTCCATCCCAGGCCCAGAAGTCAATATGGCTTCCTTGACACTAAAGTAGAACCCACGGACAAGTGGCTCTCAGGGCAAAGCAAACCAGCAGATCATTGTAAACTAGCGTATACAAATTCATGTCTCCGAAAAACAACAAGAAGAAAAGAGAAGAAAAAAAAAGAAAAAGAAACATTTCCAGCTTCTCTTTAAAAATCTGAAGATCTGGCAACACTGGTCCTGCATTTCTGCATAAAGTTTCAAAATCTATTTTCGCTCCCTTCCCCCATACTTGATCTCTTCATTTGCCACTTAGGAGAACTGCATGGCCCGTGGGCACATCTGAGTTTGTGACCCTTTTACTTCTAGATACGAGGAAGCTGCCCAATCACTTTTGATTACTGGATGACTATCCCCAGAAGAAAACAGTGCATGTCACCGTGTCCCGTTTCCTCTCTATTTAAACCCAATGTTGAACAGGCCTTCTTATTTTCCCTAATATTTGTGTGGGTCTCATTTGAATTCACTTCCCAATTTCTATCCAAAATTTCCCTTTTTTAATGTGTCAAGTGCTAGCATTCGGGCATTCTGCTTTCTCGTTTTGGCACTGAGAGACGGACTTTAAGGGCAAGTTTCACTAAAAACAGCTTCCCAAATTTCCATATAAGTCTCTTTTATTTTTCATGGCCAAATGTAAGGCAAACATCTCTCCTGTTTCAAATATACATTTCTTAAAAGCTCTGGGTTTTTTCCCTCCACCACACATTCGAATGTCTTTTACAACAGACATGAGTGATACAGAACTGAGTCAACAGTCTCAAAATGGCCTCTTAAGTAGATAAATTCCAGAAAGGGCCAAAAGGCAATGATATTCAAGGACCAACTACATATTTCTTGTTGATGTGACAACGAATGGCCAAGAGGGGACTACGGTGTCACTTTTGTTTCTGTTATTTGAACTTGGGATTTTTACTAATGGACTATGGTATCCTAGCTGTTCTGTCACTGGGCTACAAATACAGTCCATTTAAGACAAACTGATACACTATAAAAAGGAATAATTAAGACTTGTTTGTTCTGTAAAAGCAGCATTGAATCGATCCAGCAATCTACTGCAAGTCAGGAATGGTGTCATAAGGTCGATATCATTTTTGCTGGGCTAGAGCATCCTTTGCATTGCAATGACTACTCATGGTCATTAGTCCACTGCTTAGCAGCTAGGGTTTCTCTTGCCAGTAATCTCATTCTCTTTCATTTAATCTTTGCAACAACCTATGCAAACAGGCATGGCAGGCAGTAAATAAAATATGCCCCAAGAAATTTAAAACTTGGCTCATGCCAGATACACAGCGACAAATCTAATGCGTAGCCCCATGATGTCCAAATACTGTCCGATTGAGATTCTTGGGGTATACAACGCTGTGGGCAGAGGGGACTTCCTCTCCACCAGATCCCTGTTTCCCCTTCATACTGTCAACATGCCACTGGGAAGGGGTTTCCCTCCCAAAACTGTATCTCCCAGGCCCTTGGTTTGCATCTATGTGGGATACTAAGACTATTTCTCACTTCCAGAAGTGCCAGGGGGACAAGTACTGTACATCACCTCTGGGCAAAGGTGGCCAAGAAATCGGGTGTTTTCACCCTTTTCCCATCTCTACTAGCTAGATTCACAGGGCTCCAAAGCCACGGGGCAGAAAAACAAGAAATCTGGCAACCCATCCACCTACCTATCTACCAAAAACATCTACACTGAGCTCTTAAATCAGTGAAACTCACAACAGGCCAGTGAAATTCTAGCAAGTCACATTTACTCCGAACTTTTACATTATATTTGTTGTGGGGTGAGGAAGTGGGAAAAGGTCCGAGTGTATCAAGCGTGGGATTGCAACATTGTCCTGATGTTCTCTATTTGAAGTATCTTCAGTGAAAGAGATGAGATAAAAAAACAAGACACAGGTCTTCTGGTGAAAGGGATGACGTTTTTTGTATACTTAACGCTATGTGGAAGAGTGGAAGAAATGGAAGGTGGAGGAGACAGTCTTGGGGATCTGAGCAGCTCATTCCGGGCCAAGGAAGCCCGTGGCGACAGCGGTCTCTTCAAGCCTGCGACCTTAGCTTATTTCTAGAGAGGGAATAATCAGGCTCCCTCTAACTCCAATAAAGTATCATACAATAAAATGCCAGAATATTACAGCAACTTGCTGAGGACATAATTATCAATTTAGTTTGTTAAATTATTTTTCATTTCTCTCATTCCCTAATGATTCAACTAGCTATATATCTCTCAGTTCCACCATGAACAAAATAAAAACACTGGAAAATCTATAGGCAAGAGAGCTAGTCCAGAAACCCCTCCACTCATTTTACCACCTTTACAGATATATAATGCACCGTCGCTAGTTACGTTTCTTTTTTTTTTAACCATTTATTTTTTACCACTCTGAAGTTCTGCTAATAGTAGTTTACATCCCACTGACTAATACAGAAAAGTCTCTCTTCAGTGATAATACTCAGGTGTTTACCACACATAACAAAAAATCCTAAACACAGTACAATAGAAAAAGATTCCAAGGTATAACCAATATGGGATATCTAAATATAATTACCTTAAAAGTATACAGAAGTTAGCATAAATCCCAAAAGAGTTTTACATAACCCATCCCATTTACCCTTAAACAAGCGCGTGAGGGGCCGGCCGAGTGGCTCAGTTGGTTAAGAGTTAGCTTAAGAGCGCAAGCTCTGAGAAATAGGGCCGCCAGTTTGATTCCCACATGGGCCAGTCGCGCTGAACTGTCGCTGAGCTGCCAACGGGTAGCAGGATGGCTCGGTTGGTGAAAACAACGTGCTCCTAACAACAAGACTGCCTGTTCAATGGTGGGCTATGCCCACCCACAACTAAGACTGAACTTGGCAACTTGAGCTGAGCTGCCGCCCGGATGGCTCAGTGGATAGAGCATGCTCTCTTAACAACAAGGCTGCTGGATCTACTCCAGCACAGGATGGTGGCTACACCCACCCGCAACTAAGACTGAACACAGCACCTTGAGCTTAGAGGCCACGAGCTGCCGACGTGAAGCCAGATGGCAGCTGGCGCCCTCCACAACAAAGATTGAAGAACAACAACTTGGCTGGTCCCCTTCCCCAATTCTCCAACAGTGTTCCCCTCCCCCAATTTCCCAATAAAATCTAAAACAAAACAAGTGTGTGAGGAGAGCCCCATGAAGAGTGTGTGTCCATACAGGTATCTCAGGAAAGAAATCTAGGCCGTATGATTCCAGGGCCTCCACCAAAGAAACATTAACCATAAGAACAGTGTCTAGATTGTATCTCTCTCCTCGAGGCTGACAAATGCTCCAAGCCTCCTTAGCCACAAATCATGCAGCCTAGATGTTGAGTCCTAGGGCCTGCTCAGCATCACTGCACATGTGCGTGGACTCCGGATGTGGAAAACAAACATGTGCGTGCACAGCTCCAAGGGGCCATCCTGAGGATTAGTATCACATTCACGCTAATCCTGCAGCTGGCCTGGCTCAAGAATTCCCACCCAAGGCCAGGCCCCAGAGCTCTGAATAGGCAGCTGATGCTTTCCCGAAGTGGCATGAATAATTAAAGTAGCTAAGCCTACCTGCCTAATTGGGGCCAATAACAAACCAATCGGCCACCTAAAGCCAACTTCCAGCCCACTGGGGCCAGCAGGAGGTGGGCTGGTTAATAGACCCGCTGCTGTGTTCTGCAGGGGCCCTTCGGTTTTGTGGGTAGATCCCACCATCACCAAGGTGCCACCTAATCACTGCACAGAAAGTAAAATCGAAGGCCAGCCTGGATCCAGATGATGTCAAAGCTGACCAGGCACTAGAGCGCCTGTGTACTACTGGATAAGATGCCCAAGATCAAGTGTCTTAATTCTCACAATGTACCTCATTTTATCCAGAGGGATTAAAATCTCAAATTCAGATTTAGCTGCAACTAGAAACACGAACCCCAAACGTACAGTTTTCAAAGATCATATCCAATCCTAATACCTTCATCCACCCACCCACACCCCCTGGCATTTGTAAATTTTAAACGGGGCTGATCTAATGTGGAAATTCATTGCTCATACTTGCCTGCTTTACAACACGGTCTGCACAAAATTTACCTATCGGACTGGTTCCCTTCCCTGCTGTGCTAGGTCAGAGTGTACTCTTGTTAATGGCTACTATGCTAATTACTAGCCAACCTCCAGCGGTTTGAAGAGGGCTTCTAAAACATTCAATGAAATCATTCTAGTCAAATTTCTTACCACTCAGTTTTGCCACCATCAGCCAACTTTTCCTTCACCAATGCCCTGTTTCTACTCAAAATGGGCTTTCTCCTTACACAACATTAATAGTACCAGTTTCTTCTACGTTAGTAATAATCCGCTGTTTGGCCTTGCATTTGTGATTTTCAAAGCGCAGGGGAAGTAGGGTGGGACACAAATTTCCTCCAGACTACATCAGACTAATTTTCTCGCACTGCTGCCCACAGATCTTTTCCTTTAGAGGGGTGGGCATCATCCATCATCGTGGGGAAGGATTAGAAGAATCCAGTCACGAGAGGAATGCTGTCCCTGCTTTATCCATCGCCTTCTGATTACAGGCTCAGTCAAGTCAAGAGTCACAGCCCACCTAATATGGGGACGTATTTTCCTCAAACACTCCCAGGCCATTATTTTCCTCGACAACACCATTTACTTTTTCCAACTTTTCCTGTCATCCCTCAACCAAACCTGATGCCCAGGAGTATTCAACTTGATGGTCACACCAACGCTGATGTCCTTATATGTACACGACTCTGAGTAGACTCACTAAATAAGACAAGACTTCCCATTCTCAAGTTCACCCCACAGCCTGGCAGCAGGGAAGGAAAGAAGCTGGGTTTCGCTCCCCCAAAATGGCCATGTCAATTTCCTTCATCCACCTTTGGGTCTTTTGATCTATGGACATACAGTGACCTATGTGACTTCTCCCACAAAAGGAGTTCTCACAAACAAGGACACGACGCTTCTTTAAGACAACCTGCAGTCTCTGTTTATGTGACAATAGTTGAAAAGCACCCGACACAATGAATTCTACAGTAAATGACAAAGAAGCTAATAAAATTATTCACATGATTCTTTTTCTAAGTCTCTGCGTGGTAGCACACAACTTCCAGAGCCCCATGTCCCTGAATGCAGATTTCTAAATGAGCTCTTGTGACAGAAAATTAAGTGACTATGATTTACTGAGAACCTGTGAGGTCCAAGCTCAGTTCTGGGCTGTGTATATGTCAGATCTCATTAAATGTTAATAGTTCCATGAGGTAAGCTCTGCTAGCACACAGCAGAAGCAGAATTCAAACCCTGGTCTGCCTGACTCCAAAGAGAATGTCTTGTCTGCCACGCAGCCTGAAAAGTTCTTTTAAAGCCAGCCTTCAGCAGAACTCGACTGCAACTTCTAGATTCTCTCATGCCACAGGGCTCAAGAATTACCATGGAACACTGTCCAGGTATGGTCTCACTCATTTGTTGTAGTTTTCAAAAAGAATATACTATTAGGGCGGCTGGGTGGCTCAGTTGGTTAGAGCGCGTGCTCTTAACAACAAAGTTGCCGGTTCGACTCCCGCATGGGATTGTGGGCTGCACCTCCCACCCACCCCCTGCCCCACCACAACTAGATTGAAAATGGCAACTGAATTTGGAGCTGAGCTGCGCCCTCCACAACTATTGGGTTGTCGGAAAAGTCATGACATATTTTTTCTATGTTTTTTGTTGCAAAAATGCGTAATGATTTTTCTGACAACCCAATAAGATTGAAGGACAATGACTTAGAGCTGATGGGTCCTGGAAAAAATACATTACTTCCCCAAAAAACACATTGTTCCCCAATAAAGTTTGGGGAAAAAAAAAGGTATGCTATTTAAACCTAAGTAGCATCCAAAAACCAGAAGTAACATCCAAAGACTTGAATTTACTTGTGACAAAAGATCTACTTGCAATGGCCTGGAAGGCTACCCTCAAAAGAGATTGTCTTTCTCCAGGCGAAAGGGGAGGGAAGGTACAAATTTAGATCTTTGAACAGCCATCTGCTGATGTATAAGGAAAACAAAGAGACAAGAAAAGGACAGGAGGCAGCCAAGTCCCAATCCCTTCAGATGTCCTGCTGGGTGGTGTGTGTGTGTGTGTGTGTGTGTGTGTGTGTGTGTGTGTGTGTGTGTACTGCTATGTACACCGTTAGAATACTCTAAATTAAGATGGGTCTGTTAGACCTGAAGAAAACTGGCATGATTCTCTCATGATGTTTCTGTTCCACTTTGAATTACTATAAAATCAGGGAATGATTTAATCATGATGTCAAGCTTTAACATGCTCAATCAACACAGGCAACACTGAAATGAAAGTAAAGTGGAGGTAAAAACTGAATCATCGGAGATGCTTCAAAAAATGCAACCACTAGTCCCTCTGTACAAGAAGAAAACACATGTTCAGTATATAAGGACCCCATTTGCCTTTTACACAGATATTAGCCAAATACTAATAACAGATAACAGTGTAAATCATATTTCATAATTTCATTCAGAGTGAATCTTTTCTCAGAAATATTCAGAACACTTCTCATTTTAAAAATTTATAGATTCATTCTTTAAAACAGGCACATAGCAAATTAATTTCTCCTGTTTAGCTCAGAATCTCCAAGTTTTACATAATAAAAACACAAATTATGGTACTTGAGCCTAAAAATGATATATTTGATGTTTAAATGACTAATTCAAAATCACAGTGGTTTCAAAAACATGTTTCTCATTTACTGTGACAGCTAGAATAGATTATGTTTCATCTCATATGATCCATAGAGAAATTAATCTTTCTCTATTTGCTGAAAAGCAGAACCTCTTAGATTAACTGCACATGCAATAAGTTAGTAGACAAAACACATTTTAAACTTTCAGTTACTGAGACACTGATAAGTAATCCCAGATTAACTCAGTTTCTCTCAAATCTATTTTTCAAAGTTTTCACACCATTATCTCAACTGAACCTTATAATGACTCTATGAGGATACGGATTAATTTTCTCCATTTTTGGATGAAGCAACAGAGAACTAATATTCAAGGAAGATGATTTACAGCAATGGTTCCTAAAGGCGATCTCTTTTTCTCCATGTGCTAAAGAAAATAATAATTCACCTAAAAAAGGACCATTAATTTCCAGATCCCTGCAGAAAGCAGCAGAAAATTAAAAACCAGCCCAGCATTCAGCCCCCAAAGTCACTCTGTCCTTTGTAAAGCATAACACAATCACTCAAAACAGATGCAAGGCAGGTTGGGAAATGCATCTTTAAGGTCCATTTTTAACCATCCACGAGAAAAAAAAAAAAAAGAAACAAAAAGTTGGGGTTTTGTAATGCAAGGATTTGCTGAAATAAATGCTGAATCAAACCTTTAAAGAAAGGATTGAAAGTAGATTTATAAGCATTATTTTGCCTTACCAAGTTCAGGTCTTCTTCCTGCCCCATAGAACTGGGCTCTAAGCCATCCAGGAGTCCATTAGGAAATGGTATTTCACTTTCATCCCAACTCAAGGACTTGAGTAAAACACAATGGGCACAATATCCATTTAGCCCCAAAATACAACATGAACAAAGAGAAGTAAAGGGTAGGGTGAATGCGCGCACACATTTCCTAAACTCAGACAGATTACAATCTCTCCACTTCCACATGGGAAACGAATGCCACTTTACTTTGCAAGGAGGAGGATAATTAGTCACTGTTTGATAAAACCAGTAGTATAAAAACCCCAAAATAATCCACTGCTCAGCATACACATCTGCTGCCACATTTTTTAAAAACATTCCAGATAGATACATAGATGCAAATATGCATGGAATTGTTGAGCTGAATGAGAAAGATGGAGATTATTTAATACAGCATCTTCACTGTACAGAGCAGAAAACTCCGACCTGTATAACGTGACACTTACGATCCTCAGGAGCAAATTCAGTTCTGGAACTGCTATCATACTGTGTGAATTCAGACACAAACCTGGAGGGTCAATCTCTAAAAATTTAGAAATGAAAAATGAAAGAGAGTCCCACCCAAACTGAAGACAAGCTGAGGGCAGGTGCCACAAAGAGGCGAAGAAGGGGAAAAAAATAAGAGAAGTGGGTCCGGGAAGGGATCAGCTGATAAATACCAACCCCGATAATATGGTACCAGTTCTGGACTGTAAGTCAGCAATAGCTTGCAAACTTAAATACTAAGCTTGTCGTCTTTTCTCCCCTTAAATTTCAATAAAGTCTCTATCTCTAAAAGGATGTAGGAAAAAAAGGAATCCCTAGAGGCAGGACATCATTACCAACTCATGCTCCAGTTCTCACAGTAGGCCTTTAACCAGAGTCTTGTAAGGGAGCAGAAGTTTAACAGCAATGAAAGGCAGGGGTAGGGGCAGGAGGGGACAACTACCTCTACATGGGCACACTTGGATGGACACTGCACACTGCCTTGGGCTTTAACCATTTTTATGCAACAATGGTACATAAATCTCTACAAAGACGAGAATAGCACCAGAGATTAGGCTAAGATGTATGTTACATATTATAATAACTAGAAACACTTTCTCCCCCCACAACTTGAACAATTTCCATGCAGTCACTAATGATTTAAGACCAATAGCCATGTTACAGTATTATAAAGCACAATTTAGTGAACACAAGATTTTCTATAAGTTCTTGTTTCAAACTACTAGAAATTTCTCACCTTCCCAACACACTGTATAGAAGTCCTCTAGAAACAAGTAAAATTGGTAACATTTCAGAGAAGTTTTAAAAACAGAGTTCTCTAACAAGTTGGTATCTACTGTATATTTGATGCATCTGGAGTGAAAGGAAAAGACTCTTGAATTACAGAGAAAATATTACTTAGAAGACACAAGAAGAAATCAAATAGAAAATATATTACAAATGAGAAGAAAAATACTGCCACAACTTAAGCAGGAATAGGTATATTTCTGTGGCATTTTGAGCTTAAATTAAACCATGACAGATTACTACATTTGCCTTCTTGCTTCCATAATAAATTTATACATTAATTATAAATTGTGATTTGCTTACTTTTTTTTGTCACACTCATACTAAACCATAAACTTCTATAAGAACAGAAGCCATGCCTCTGATTTACTGTTGTCTCCCAGCCGAGAGCACAGAGCTTACCTAGCCCATAGGGGTCACTTAAAACACTTTGGGAATGAATATTTTACCAAACAATTGGTGAACATTTTTCAAACTTGGTAAGACGTAAAGTTGACAAGAATGGGGGGAAACAGATATCCTCATAGCTGATAGTAACGTAAACCAGCACTGTTTAAAAGGGTAATTTAGCAATAGCCTTTAAAAACAATGACAAAGTTTCCATTTTGTACTCATAAGTGAAAAGACAAGGGGTAACAGAGTACAGTGAGTGTAATCCTATCTTGTTTTGTTTTAAAGGTAGTATATGCTTACTCTGCATATAGGGCGACCACATACAGCTGGGGGTATATACTGCACAACTCCAGGGGGAGTCATTCATGGTGTAACCAAAATATCCACATATTCAATTCCAGGGGCCCTGCCTGAATACATACCCAATTCTGGAAAGATTTACGGAAAAACTTCACAGAGGTTACCTGCAATGATAATACTGGGAAATGGAACTGGCATTTTGAAATCACTTCAAAACGGTAGAAGTCTTATTTTTCATCTTCTAGTCTTTTGAAGTATTTTCACTTCACATATTACTTTGAAAGTTTTAATCACCTTTTTAAGAGAGATGTTATGTTGTTGGAAAGGAAAGGAAAGGAAGGAAGGAAGGAAGGAAGGAAGGAAGGAAGGAAGGAAGGAAGGAAGGAAGGAAGGAAGGAAGGAAAGAAGGGAGAGAGAG
>NW_017731454.1:3722419-3746985 GCF_001890085.2 Hipposideros armiger | reverse complement strand
TTTGTAAATATTTGTGAAGAGGGGGAGAGGGGGAGGAAGTGGAAGGGAATAAATTATAGAAAGTAAAACAGCAACAAATTATTTTAAACATAGCTTCCCACTTTTCTTCCCTCTTCCGCATAATATATTTTAAGACTCAGTGGTTAGAGCATTGGTTTGCATTTTACACCTGCCTGGGGCCTAATCAGAATCATTTCCTGTTCCCAATTACACCAAGATCAGAGCAGGGGAAACCAACCAGGTTGACACAATCCTCTCCTGCCAGGGGTAAGGAAAGGCCCACTGAGGGATTCTGACCTACAGAACACCAGGCCACGTGACCCAGGGTGGGGACAAGGAGGCCAAGGAAGAAGAGCAGTGTGCCTGATGTGCAGCGAGTACTTGATTTTTTGTTTCTTCAGATGGATCGACTGTGCTTAAAATTTTAACTTTTATTACAAATCCCTTACAGGTTTCTTCGAGTTATCTAAATGTGAACAAGTGATGAACTTGACCTTTAAGTATATTTCCACATAGTTCAAATTAATAACAGGAATAAGCTATAGACAGCTTTTCTAAAACTATCAAGTAATGAGCATATGTAAAATATATCACTGCTTTATATGCCTCTCTGTGTTTTCTAAGAGAGCTGTATCTCAACTTCAGCTGCCCATGAGAATCATCTGGGGAGCGTTAAAAAAAAAACTCAATACCTGGATGAAATCAGAACTACTATGTCTTAAATGATGGTCAACAAACACATTCCACATCAAAGCTGAGTATGTATTCATCCTGTTTATTGATGAAGTGAAGAATGATTTTTCAGGAATTAAGCACACATACAATTCTTGGGCACTTAGATATACAGTAGAATGGCCAATGCCAGTGGAGGATGGAATAAAACGAGTGATGTAAGTCCTTAGTGGGCTGCTGCCTTATGCCTCTCTCCACTGACTGCTTGCCTGCGCCACTACCAGCACTTCCAAAAGTCTTCTAAATACACAAGTATCCTGCTAGACTGCTATTCCTAACACCCACAGCTTTTCTGGTGGGCATAGAAGCCACAGAGAGTTACAAAAATAAATAACCTATAATTCACAGCTCAAGGTCCATTGTGACCTAAAACACACTGAACTTCTCTTCCTCACTGTCTCCCCCATCTCCCATCTCCATTTATTACTCAAAGATGCCATAAACACTTCAATAGTTTTACATGACAACAACGAGGCAGATGAAAATCTACCTTCATTGTCCCAGAAATGATAGGCCCCTACCACAAATCTCCCACAATGTATAACCGATTGCCTAGAGAGGCTATGTTCAACCTGTGAAATCAGGGACTCCTCCAACAAAACATTGGTAAAAAGCCCTGCAACCCTCGGTTTTCTAGTCAAAGATCACAGGGTTTGTTTCTTGGAATGCTCACCCCAGATAGATGAGGGTGGGGGGAGTGATTTGAAACTGCCAAGAAATTTTCATTGAAAACATGTGGAAAACCGTAAAAAGGCATTACCTTGACTTACCTTTAGCCTAAGGGCGGTTCCTATCTCGTCCCAATGTTACAGCACCGAACTAACTGGAACAACAACTTATGATTCTGGGGCATGTTTCACAACAAAATACCTGGTAAAAACTTCACTGTTAAACTCTAATAAGTTCTGATATATTAGGATATAGCAGTTTTGTTATTTTTTTTTATTTTAAGTAAAACAGTATCATTAATACAAATATAAGAAGGACCCCTGATCATTCAATTTTTGGTTTCTGTTAGGAAATCAAGCCAAAGCATTTAAGAACTGTCAGAAAAATATTATGTAACATATACAAATTTTCCATAACTGTCATTTACAGGAACTTTACCAGCATTTCTGACACATACACTGGAAATCCTTAAGTCCGACTTAGCATTAACCAACAGCACAGAATGAAAACTGTAAGACTATCTGCAGTTACTTGATTTCAAATAACTCCGATTCCAGTCCCATTATTGAAGTAGTACATTGCCCTCCTACCCAGGAAGTAAGTGGTCACAGGTCTATGTCCTTAGCTTGATAAGAAGGCTCCATATTGGATTTTCAGGATGAGGAAGCACTGGAAAATTAAGTCAGGACGCTGGACTGGTTATTTCATCAAACTCCTTACAGGACTTTGACTGAACCATTATATGAATTCAAATCCTACAAATGGTAAAATGAGCAGGTTGTGCTTAAAGGTTTTGCTGGAGTTCCTTTCATCTTCAAAATTCTCTTCTAATTTACAACTAGAAAAAAAACATGACACCTGAAAGGTTAAAAGTGAATGAACATTACAGCCTTGGCTGTCTCACCAATGCTGTCTTTGATCGGCATTCCCTATTTTTTTAAAAAACGGTTCTTCCTCATCACGGAGAGCTATACAATCTGACAGCACATGGGAGGAGGGTACCATAAAACAGAAGCTACAAACTGACACAACCTGGAGCGAAGTTTCTTTTGAGGGCAACAGAAATGTTCTAAAATTAGATTGTGGTCAATTTAGTAGTAAATCTACTAAAAGTCATTCACATCTACTCTTTAATGAATTTTATGGCATATAAATTGTACCTCAATAAAGCAGTTAAACAATAGAAACAAGACAACCACATATCAACCTAACCAAATCAACTATGTAGTTATAATAACGAAATCAAAATCCTAAACTCAGTTGGGATCAAAATCCAGGACACAAACCAATATTCCTGGTGCCTCTGCATAGGGCATCGTGAACACATGTGATCTCACAGTGGGTATCCATGACTTAACTGGCAAAACATTGGAACGAGAGGATTCCTAGGAAGCTTTCAGCTTCTGGGAAGAATGTTTCACATAAACACGTAACGCTGTAAGTACCTGTGACTAAGAAAACATGCCTCAACAGGAATGTACTTTCCCTGAATTTTTGAAGCCTATTCCCCTAAACATGGGAGGAAGCACAGGATGACCGAACCAGGCCTTCTGAGGTTTGCAAAGGTGATTTCAAACCCAGACTGCATGGCCCACGAGAGATGTCCTATCCAAGCCAGCTTCCTCATCAGTAAAACCACCTCCCATGTAGGTGTTACTAAGGATTGGAGACAAATAGTGTGCAGCGCAGGGGAAGCACTCAACCACAAATTACATCTTATCATTATATAAAAACATAATAAAATGAGCACAAAGATATCATCATGCAAAATAACAAAGCAGCTAAATCTTCCCATTGATCTGCACTTACACTATTCCTATAACATCGATCCCTGGTAGTGTCTCCCTGTACTCTACTCAGTACAGTAGAAATGAGCTCCTCAGTAGCTGAGGTTCAATTAACAGGAAAATAGGCTGCCAGCAGAATTGAGTCCTCTTCCATTTCTAGACGTTTCTAGGTTAGTTCAGGATCCTTTGATAAGCATTTGGAAGAAGCCCTAAGAGTAAGAGTTTAGGGAGCCCAAATGTATCAATTATCTACTCTTGGCCATGCTTGTAGATTTCACAAAGTAAGAGGCTACTCCTACATTTCCCCTTTGCAGGGCTGGTGGGTGGACACCTCAGACCATTCAGAATTGCACCTGTGTTTCCCCAGACACGTTAGCACTGATTTGTTGTCCCAACGTGGCTGCACTTTATTAAATATCCAGAAACAGCATCACAAGGCCATGGTGCTTATTCTGCACCTGGAACCTTCACCTTGTCTCAGGAAAAAGAAGAGAATTAATTTGTGCTTGGTTTAAGCACCTCACATTATTGGTTTTGGGATTAAGCAAACCACCATAAGGTTTATTACATGACAATAACTTATTTTTCAAACTCTGAAATCATTCATTCAACTCTTTGGTCTTCAGAGCCAAAGACTTGACTGGGTGCTTAGCACCCGCTGACAAGAGAATCCTAAGAAATGCCAAAAGAGGAAATGAGTAATGAGGGTGGGGCGGGGCAGGAGAGTTCTTTCATTTCAGTTTTACTATGTGACTCCCTAATAACAGTGCTTGCAGTAGTCTACCATTCCAAAGTGTTCCCTCATGCATGATGCATCTGACAGTTGCCAGCAAGCCTTGCAGAACGATTAAGCTACCCACATTTGTCTCATGCTCATATACAGGCAAATCTGAGTCTGGAGCCCAGGTCTCCCGTTCCCAGTCTTGTGTTCAGTCACGTGCTACCCACACAGCTGAGATGCACGGTGGAATCCAGTCAAGCTCTTTCCACCAGTGGGTTTCTAAGGTCTTTTATAGAGGCACTGTTTTCATGGAAGTCATCCCCTGTAGCCCCACCGTAAGAGTTGAATTCCACGGACATGGATAAATTAGTCCCTCAGGCTCATTCAATTCATTCTCTTTGTTTGCTCTAGTCTGCAAATCTCCACGTAATCATCTGCAATGACTACGCAGCTCAGAGCTGACTGTGTCTGTCTGGCAATTTTTGGACTCAAGAGGTAGCTTGTCAGCTCCTTCCTGAAACACAGATGAGCTCACCATTGATGACCAACGGCCCAGCGTCACGTGTGGTCCTGGTAAACTTGTAGGACAAATACCCATTCTCTGGAAGATTAAGAGCTGCTTCTTGCAGATAGATAATACTCAGAAATAGATGCTGCTTTCCAAAAACTACAGGTTAAAATGTAGTCAGTAGCAAAGAGGTGTTTGCCTATTGGCATTTTAAATAACATTCCACTTTAGTCTTAGAAATCATGCTTACAAATAAAGCTCCGTAGTAAACATTTTTTAACTCAGTTCTACAAAGGGCTCCATTTTACTTACAAGCATTCTCTGTATCTTCTGAAAGTTTCTATAATTTCTGGTGACCTAATTAGTCTTCACACAAAGCACTCATTTTTGCTTCACTATTCTCTTTTAAACACTCTGGTATTTAGTAACCATACCCTGTCATCTCTCCTAAGGGAGTATTTTAAGATTCTTTTTCAAAAGCTTTGCTTAATCACTGCCCTAGCCTTTTGGTAAAACAAGTTTAACAAACTGGCCTGCAGGGGACAAGTTTTTAAATTATTCTCAAGCTTTCCCTACCCCTTCAAAGTTTTCCCAAACTTCTTAAAAGCCTCTCAGCCTTGGGGGAAGGATGATAAATTGGATGATTTTGCTCTGTCTCTGTTGCTTGGCATTGCTGTGGTCTAATCCATTTTTGTCTCACCAGGAACTTGCCTCTCTTAGAACCAGACTGCCTCGCATATTCTGCAGCATATAACGCATACGTTCATTGATAAAGCTTTTCAGAGGACCTATAAGGGATATAGCAAGCCCTCCAATTTCCTCCTGGGGTGTCCTCAGGGGCATCTACACACTGTTTGACACTGTCTTTTCCTTTCTGCAGCAAAGACCATGTTTGTGTTCTTGGCTCAAATTCTAATTCTTCAGAGAACTGGTAACTTCAACAAGGATCCCAGAAAGACACAATTAAAGACAGTCATTTTCAAAGCAAAAGAAAACATGATAAAAAATTAACTGAGCGAGGACGCCAAATGACGTCTATGCATATATGCAAATCAAAATCACAAAATTCACACCAATTAGGATGGCTATTACCCAAAAAGCAGAATATAACAAGTGTTGGCAAGGATGTACATAAATTGGAACCCTCGTGCATTGCTGATGGGAGTATAAAAAGGTGCAGCCTCTGCGGAAAATTATACATGGAGTTACTTTGTGACCCAGCAATTCCACTTCTAGGTACATACCCAAAAGAACTGAAAGCAGGAATGCAGACACTTGTGCACCAATGTTTATAGCAGCATCATTCACCACAGCTAGAAGGTAGAAACAACCCAAATGTCTATCAATAAATGAATGGATAAACAAAATGTTGTATACACAAACAATGGAATATCAGTCAGCCTTAAAAAGGAATGATATTCTGATACATAAATGAACCTTGCAGACATTATCATACATGAAATAAGCCAGACACAAAAGGACAAATGTTGTACAATTCTATTTATAGGAGGTGCCTAGAATAGGCGAATTCATAGAGACTGAGAATTAGAACAGTGGTTACCACAGGCTGGGGGGAGTGGGGAATGGAAAGTTATTGCTTAATGGGTAGAGAGTTTCAGTTTGAGATGGATAGTGATGATCACTGAACAACAATGTGGCTATACTAAATGCCATTGAATTGTATACCTAAAGATGGTTAAAATGGTACATTTTATCTTATGTATACTCTACCACAATAAAAAAAATGTGGCAAAAAAAAATCTATATTCATAAATGAAGAGAAAAAGAACACTACCAAACAAAAGGCAATGGAATAATGGGTGATTTTTCCAGGTTCCAACTGTTCCACAAGAGCTGCTACAATGTAAAAAAATCAGTTCATTTACTCCCATACTCACTGGTACACAAAGAAACAGACAGGGCCACCAGACAAAAATAACGGATTCAGGTTCGGGGAGATTTTTAGCACCAATTCAATGAGGCACACTGAAGGTGAGGTTATATCAGGGCGGCAAACATAGATGGGAGCAGAGCAGAGGAGAAGATACACCAAGTGCTGGCATGTTGTCTTCATTCTTTTTTTTTTTTTTTTTAAGATTTTTATTGGGGAATTGGGGGGATGGGAACAGTGCTGGGGAATTGGGGGAAGGGGAACAGACAAGTTGCTGTCGTTTTGTTCTTCAATCTAGTTGTGAAGGATGTTGCTTCACTGGCCCAAGTTGGCACCATCATTGCGCTCTTCTCTGGCGAGGCAGATCAGTCGCCGGCTTCTGGACGGCCGCTCACTGCGGCTGCTGGCCGCTCACGCTGGCTGCTGGCTACACATGGTAGCCCATGGCAACCCACTGCTACAGGGAGTGCAGCCTACGCCGTCGCCGGCGACTCATGGCAGCCCAGCTCCAGGTTGAGCTGTCATTCGGCATCTTAGCTGTGGAGGGCAGTGTCACTGGCCCTCATATGTGGGATCCGAACCGGGGCCCTCTGGCATCCCAAGCGAGTTCTTAACCATTGCGCCACTCGGCCGGCCGGCATGTTGTCTTCATTCTTATATTTTGCCTTGAAAGCCAACCTCTTGATCTTATGCCTCAGGTCCCTGATTATCCAGGATATATGTGCACAGATCACGGAAAACCTTCTGTGTAGGCACATCCAACAGTCGCAACTACCTAACACCCAGTCGGCCCCGCCTCTCAGCCTCTTGGCACACCATGCTGACCAACAGCAAGGCTGCTGTTCTCCTACCCCAACAGTCTAACCAGGCAGCAGATTCAGCTCACAGAAAGTCAAGGAAGTTCCAGGGTGTGTCAGTGTCATTCAAAGAACTCCCAAACTCTTCCGGTTAAGCCAGAGCCTTGAGGTTTCTTATCTGGAGACTTCCAGTACAAGTTCAACACAAACCTCAATCAATCACTGGCCCCCGGAAGGCAGGAGAGGGGCATGAACCATCTGCATGAACAGCTAAACTTGCGTATTTTCTGTTTAGCTTAAGGAATCTTGCACATATCAGGTCTGTGTGTCTATGCTACCTTATGTTTCCTCAGGTGACTTTGTGCTCCCTAATGAGACGGATGATACATAAGTAGCAGTGTGAGAGTCAGCACAGACCTGTAATTCACAGCAGATACCTACAGAGGACAACCTGTACCGGAATCATTAAGGCTTGACTACCCAGACCTACAAACATCCAAGTCAAATTTCATGATTTCAAGTACCCCTAGAAGCAGGCTGCCAATCTGGGAGACACTGGGGCGATTTTTCTAGACCTGTAAAACACTCACACACATTAGTAACTATAGGCCGCTCTAATTAATTACCTGAGACAAAACTGGTAGACTTTAGGGTTTGTTATGTTGTTTTTTAAAAATATATTAGCTTACATGACCCATATTTTCATGCCTTGGCTGTACCACTTGGGAAATTAAAACGTATCACAAGAAGGCGTAATTAAAAGTTAAATATAGCAACTAAAATCTAATCTCATTGAAAGTCTCCTCCAAATCATAGAAGTGCCACTGTGTCAGTGTGGCTAGAAGTCAGCATGGACAACGCTGGATTCAGGCACTTACTTTCAACTGTGATGCACTTGTAAAAGGCTCAGGCTGAGCAGGGAAAGAAGTCCACACCAACTTACTCAGTCATAGCTTTGGTCTTTCACTTCGACTGTTAGAGAAACTGAGATTTGATGGGAGTTTTGCCAAACATCTAGCCAGCCCTCTCTGCAGGAAGGGCTAAACAATGGTGTAGCTTCGTAGAGAAATTAGAAAATGGGTCCATTCTTCATGAAAGTTGGAGACAAAATACTAGTCTCTAGTTACTGTCACATCTATTAATCTTGATTTGAAAAAAGAAGTGAACATCACTCCTCCAACTCAATTCCAGAAATGTGGTAAGTACACCAAACCCAAACCCCCTGCTCTGTTCCAAGGTGTCCTTTCACCCTCCACCATCCTGATAAGAGAAGGCCCTTTTCCTAGGCTTTAGAAAACCATTTCAATAGTGCCCCTGGGCACTGAGCAGGACACCTCTACAGCTATCCCTCCACTCTCTCAAATAGTGTCTTCTTACCCTGAAACATCTTCCTCCATCCATGCTTGGCAGATACTCCAACCCACATGGCTTTCCCAATAGCGAGGGAAGCTAACACTGACCATCCATTTCCTGAGCTCCCAACTTCAGACGAGCTGGAAGCCCTGGGAGGGGCATCTGAATTCAGGTCTTGCACTTGTCTGGATAAAGACTTTCCATTGTTGCCCCTGGTGACCACACTCACGCTGGCAGAAAAAGCTGTGGTAAATATCTCTCTGGAGAATCAATTCACATCAACCGGGTGCTTTTGTTTAAGGAAACATCTCACTAACTTATCCTGAGAAAACTCTTCTTAGAAAGTTGACAGTGCTTAAAAGCAGCACTACCTCTCTCCGCTTTGACTTTTACTATATATCATGGAGCCCAGGACTGGCTCATTTGGAAGAAACTTAATATCCTTGGAGCAGATGCCAAGTATAGCATAGTTAAGAGTGGGACAAAGATTCTCTTAAACTCAGTATTAGTTAGTGGCTTCAATCTTCTACCATCCACCTCCAAAATAAGTGTAGCAAGCTCTACCTGAGGCATGCCTTTGTTCTACGTTTCCCAAGCGGATAACACCTAGTGGTAGAAAATAGAATGCACAAATTACATTCACAGAGTGACTCACAGTTTTCAAAAACATTTTTAGGAACCGATATATAACCTTAGCCCTACCACGAGCCTGTGAAGTAAGCTGAGTGTTACTTTTCCTATGACACATATAAGCCTAAGAGGTGATGTACTGAGTTGTCGGGAAAGTCATGACGTATTTTTTCTATGTTTTTCATTGCAAAAATGCGTCATGACTTTTCCGACAACCCAATAGCTTATCCACAAGTACTCAAAAACGGACAGAGCGGGACAGTGAACTTACAATAGATCTTGACAAATCCAAGCTGCTTCTGCGCAGACTATGTTGTCTTCAAGTGAAGAACCTCCATGATCCAACAAACTCCTCCATCACTGAGAAGTGGGTGTTCCCATTAACATGACAAATCTCTGGGGTTATTAAGAAAAATGACATAACAGAACTGACGTAATGCTGCCACTGGGAGACACGTTCACACCTCTGCCGTAGGCTTTCCTCATCACAGCTTAAAAGTGACCTAAATAGTAATGACCTACAGCTGACTCTGTGGTAAGATATTCTGTCCTGGGATTTTATATTTTACGTGCTTCAGGCACACAAAGCTCAACCAGTCTGAGAGAAACTCAAGGAACTCTGTGCACACATTTTTTCCATGCACATTGCTCACATCTCCCTGAAAAACAATGGCAGTTACTAGATACTCAGAGGGCTCTATCACTGTATTAAATTTTCTGTAAAAACATTATAGCAACCAGTGAGTGAGTGTGGCTAAAAGTTATGTGAGTGTGTGTGAGAGAGGAACATTCGCGATAAGAAAAGAAGAACAACCTTAATTCAACTGGCACAGCTAGAAAGGACTGGTAAAGCTGGTCCAGTTTTAAAGATAAGAGCTTACCTAAAATGGGCTAAACCCCTCCAGCTTGTGCCCTGGCTTGAACGTGGGCCTGGCATCTGGTTTAGATGAGTCTAGTCATTCAAGTGTCAAGTTATTGTATGCCAGGTATCCTGGCAAGGAAAGTCCTTGCTATTGAAGAGCTGACAGCCTCATGGGGGATACCAGAAAGCTGCCAAATTTGTTCTAGAGCGCCAACAACTCAGCAATGGGGACATCCACTTCTGATGGGAGCATCTCCAAGGGCAGATAACACTGGGCAAGAGCGGTGATGAAAGTTACAAGCCATTTTGGTAAATAAGAGCTAGTGTGAGAGGGACTTACACAGGAAATAAGGACAAAATCATTCCACCACCCATGGGGTTCATTAAGAATCACGCACTTTTCTAAATGAAAGCTGTGTACAAAACAGAGGCGAAAGGAAGAGTCAGTATTGGGCTGTAGTAAGTCCGCATGCACTCTGTAACCGCTCCGATAACCACTAAAGGGAGAGCAAAAGAATGAACAAGTCAATAAACAGGAAAAATGGAATAACTCTTTGAGTAACCCAAATGAAGTCAAGAAGGAGAAAAAAAGAACATAAAACAGGCCGGTCAAATAGAAAACAAGCTGTGAGACAGTAGATAAAAACTCAAATACATCAAGAATCACATGAACGATAAATGGATAAACTACTCCATTAAGATACCAGATAAAAACAAAGGGAGGGAGGAAGAAGAGAGGGAAAAAGGGAAGGACCCAAGTGCATTACAACAAGCATGACGGAGGGTAGAAGCCGCCACTTGGGTCTGTCTTACTGCCCGCAACGAGGAGCCTGCCGAGACTGGCATGGGCTGTGTGATCAGCATCCCTGTCTTTCACAACTCATTTGTTCCCTCCACGCACTGTCAGGAAAGCAAATCACTTTATTGGAAAAGGCCATAGAAAACTCTGCTGTCTTGCTGATTCTACACTGAGAAAGCCCTTGTTCCTCTCCTCCCTGCTAGGAATAATTCATTTAGTGCATCCTTGCATGTGCATATTAAACCCGTCATGGTATCTAGATTATCACATTGTTTTACTGGAAACTGCCTAACAACGTATCTGGGGGACGCCACTAATCATGGAAAGAGATCCTTTTTTCCTATCCACATTCCTTGCCCCATCCTCTCCCCCTCCATCAAACCCAGCCTCCAAGTACCAGGCTCCATTAGTACAGTAATAAAACCACTACTGTTTGGTTAGCAGTAATGAGTTCTAAAAGTATCAATGGAGTGTTTCATGGAGAAAGGCTATTGTTAGGGGCAGTAAACTTTCCCGGCATCAATCAACTACAGTAAATTGTAGCAGCCTTTTTTAAAGCATGTCAAGAATGCAATGAAAAACAGCACAATCCATGCTCCCCAAGGACATGATGTGGCTCAGACAATTAAACAAATGACCAGTGACTAAATACACGCATTTCTGTAGAAAGAAGCTGGCTCTGTTTTATCCTCATCTTAAAATCTGGGTGTAATTATTTCCTAGCATTGAGAGGTAGGGTTTCTGTTGCTGCCTGCTCACCTCCAAAATTATCAGTCACCTTGACTTTCTGAAGGTCTCTCCTACAAAGATAACCTTTATTCCTTTATATCTGTTAACTTGATAAGAGAGAAGGGGAGAGAGAAAAATAAAGGATAAGGAAGGGAAGAAGGCAAAGAGAGAAAGAAAGGGGGGCGGGAGGGAGTGGAGAAGGGAGGGAAGGAGGGAGGGAGGAAAGAAGGAATGAAGGAAGGAAGGAAGGAAGGAAGGGAACAGCTTTGCCTCAGTTTTCTGCCTACTGGGTTCAAGGACAGAAGCGGGGGTGGTCAGATGATTAACCTTCCTGTGTCTCCATTTCCTCATCAGGTTCACTGGGTTGAACCATATGAAATCACTGTCATTCAACTAGTGGTTTTGTTTGTGTTTGTTTGTTTGTTTGTTTGTTTGTTTGTTTGTTTGTTTTAAAGATTTTATTGGGGAATTGGGGTAAGGAAACAGCACTGGAGAATTGAGGGAAGGGGAACAGACAAGTTGCTGTCCTTTTGTTCTTCAGTCTAGTTGTGGAGGACGTCGCTTCACTGGCCCACGTTGGTATTATCATTGCGCTCTTCCTGGGTGAGGCAGTCTCTCGCCAGACATTGGACAGCTGCTCACAGCAGCTCACAGCAGCCACTCACCGCAGCTCATGGCAGCCCACTGCAGCAGGGGCTGCAGCCTATGCCAAAGCCAGTGACTCACGGGAGCCCAGCCCCAGGTTGAGCCGTTGTTCACCATCTTAGCTGTAGAGGGTGCAGTGTCACTGGCCTTCATATGGGATCCAAACCGGTGCCTTGCTGCTCAGAGCTGGTGTCCCAAGCCAACTCTTAACCAATGCACCACTCGGCCAACACTCATTCAACTATTTTTGGCCTATAACAACAGCAAGTTCACATGGTTCAAATTAATGGCAAGAGAAACACTTGATTACTTGGTTAAGATTGGATATGGAAGTAAGTTTCCATTTCAGTTTAGCTCTCTGGTCATCTTAAGAAATACATTTATTTCTTCATTTTTAAAAAATGAATTTTTCTTTAATACAGCTACTAGTTAAAGAAGTATTTGGCAACTTCATGCTTTCTGGTCAATCCAAATTTCTCCATTTTGTTCTACCAAAAGGTCTACTTCTTTGTTTTGCTTTGTTTGTTGTCTTATAGTAGGTGCAAAGGCATTCCTAACCTAGGAAGACTATTCCCCATCCCTTCCCTGAAATGAAAACAACTTCAATATCACTACCAAGACCAATCAACAGCTGTCCTGCCTTCTGCACAGAATAGAATACAAAAAAAGAAAAGGAGAATGGACACACATCAATAGTTGAGTTAGTGTGGAGAAGTTACAGAAATAAGGATGAGGAAGGAAAAGAGATGGAGGAACTAGACATGAAGAAAGGAAGAATGATAGAAGGAAATGGTCAACCTTAAATTTTTCCGTGACAGTCTTTAATTCTTTTGATATTTGTCAATACTGAATCTGTCAAAAGTGCCTGTTATAAAATTGTTGCTTCTTGATGAGAGCTCAAATATCTTTGAATACCTAACCAACTAGCCACAGAATTAATACGTATCAGACTACAACTGAAAATTCTTTCTTTCTTTTCCCTGTCCCTTATGAATCTTATTATCTTTAGAAAGAC
This sequence comes from Hipposideros armiger, assembly GCF_001890085.2. NCBI lineage: Eukaryota > Metazoa > Chordata > Mammalia > Chiroptera > Hipposideridae > Hipposideros > Hipposideros armiger. The sequence continues at coordinate 3,733,847 of NW_017731454.1, read as the reverse complement.
AGATGTCTCTTATTAATAGAGGCTCTAAAAATAAGTTAATCTAAGAAAAAGCTAAAATTAAAATCAATTCAACAGACTACTATCATAAATTTTGTTCCTAATTTTAAACAACTAACATATATATAACATGTATTGAGGAAAGGAAGATAAGAAGAAATATCATTGAAGAGAAGAAAAGACAGACTCAGAAAACTTCTCTGAAGGGCACTCAAACAAGAGTCAGATGTCAGCTGCAAACTGTCTATCATCCCTTTCTCTTCCATCCTATAGGGAAAGTCTATCTTTTGGGGTTCAGTGCCTTATTTGACTTATGAAAATAATACACAAGGGCAGCCTTCACCGGGCTCCAAAGGCCACCTGCCATGAGCTTAAAGACAATACAAAAGAGCAAGAATGAGTCTCATTTATACAGGTTAAACAAAGAAGAAAGAACTGAATGAGCAACAACTTGGTAAAGGAAAGGGTAGTTTACAGTTAGCACTCCAGATGATGAAGAATCACGGGTTACAAAATCTTAGGAAGGAAATGAACCCCTCGCCCCCAAAAATGACCATGTGACCTAACATTTGACTTCCAAATAACAGTTGGGATGCTTTTATGATCTCAGCTGTGGGGCCACCATAATGGCCTCATCTCCCCTGACCACAAAAGCTAGGGCTCACACACATCCTGCTCACTTAAAATGTTCATTGGGGAATTAGCTGTAAGCTCAACTGAAAGCTCAAAGTACAAAGGGTACAAAGGTTATCTTATAATATCAAATAAAAGGGTGCCACCATGTGTTCAGCTCCCTAAGAGTTTAGTCACACAGGAGTCATTCAAGTCAAATGCACTGTTCAGAGTGACAGGAATTTGCTGAGATTTAATGTGGGGGAAATGGAGGTGAAGTGGAGACAGGGACAATATCAAGCCCTCGCTGGTAGAGTGAACAAGTGACGAGGCCTCGGTTCATGAGCTAAGCTGTAATCCTGCTTAAGGTAATGGAGAAAAATAGCTGGCTGGCCCTTTACTTAGCCCAAAGTGGGTTAACCATAGAGGGCCTCTGAGGAAGAGGGAGAGCGTGGATTTTAGGACTGACTTCATACATTCCTTATTTCTCTCTCCACAAGAGTATTGTCAATGAAATGAATGGATAATATGAGCAAAAGTGGCCTATGGGAAGATCCTTAAAGGAAGTGGTATATTTCCTGGCTTGAGCAAAACATCTATTATTCTTCCAACATTCTTCTTCCTACTGGTGACAAGTAAAAAACTCACCACTTCACTGACACATACACACCCAAATACACAACCGATTATGCCCACTATTTGTTCAGCCTTTTAATAGGGAGTAGAATGTCATTTTCCCTTCCCAGAATTTCACTCTTTCCTCAACTCTTACTAAAAATGTACCTGCCTATACCGAATTCTCTCAGGACAGCATATTTGGCCCACTATGCCTTAGGAAAGGAACTGCAAACCAATCAATGGCTTCATATGTTTCTCCTAAACAGAGTATTTTTGCTGGAGGTGAGGAGGGAGGGAAAGAAAAATGTTTCCGTTAAAGGGAGTGTTTCTTTAAGTAATCCAAAAAAAAACCCTAGGGGGAGGGGCAGGTGGCTGCTTCTTTAGCTAGAGGTAATTAACAGCTACCAGTACATTCCATGGTTTTGTAGCGAGCAGGCACAACTGTACATACTTCTGGACAGCCAGCCACACTGCTCACAACATTAGCTCTCTCTCCTAAGGAGAGGCTTATTTTATTTAGTAAAGTAAATTCTTCATTGAGGAAGATTCACTTTCTTGCACAGAAAAATAAGAAAATAAGCTTAAGGGACTAAAAACACTTCATGAGTCAAAGTGAATGCAAAAAAATATGCATGGACAGAAATGGAGGTGCGGGGGGGGGGGGGGGGGGGGGGGGCGATCCACCAACCTTGGGCCCCTTGACAGATCTATTGAAGTCCCAATCCCTAACTCAAGATTCAGCCAGCATTCCTCCTGAGTCAGTAGGAAATCGGATCAGCTTTACGTTGCTAGGTCAGGCCTGGGAATCCCGAGGCCCTAGCACCGATCGCCTTCCGAATGCTACATCCACTCAGTATGAACTCGGACCAAAAGCTGACTCTCCCTGTGGTCTGAAAGGACTGATTTGGAGAAGTTAGAATAAACGGAGTCCTGCCCTGGGAGGCTCTTGTTAATCAGTGACTATCACTGTACTGTTGCAATGAGATGCCAATCATATCATTAGCTAAATGATAGGACAATGTGATGGCGCAAAGTGTGGATTTGGCTCCAATGGAAACGGGTATTGGTCTGCTGCTCCTAGAGTCAACACCTCTGTGTGACAGGCACTTGGCACAAAGGCATTGTGTTCACAACCTGTGTTCCACGTTGACAGCAAGCACTTGGCCTGACAAATGCTTTCTGAAAGTCGAAAGATGAAACTAACACTGATAAAAGGCTTCTGGCTGTTTTCTAGGAAGAGTCCATGAAGACGACGGAGACAAAGCCTTACTGTTTAGTCCTCCTACCCCCAATCACTAGCACTATGATCGTGCCTTTTCTTCAGAAGTATAATTTGAAAATCATCTGTTTCCTTCTCATTTTGCCATAAGTTCATATGCCACCTAGTCTGTTACTAAACATTGTGGCTTCTGTCTCTGAAATATGTCTCTGGGGCCATTATTCTTTATTTTGATAACCTTGAGTCCATCTAGAGGGTGCAGTATTGCATCTAGGTTTCAAATCGCAGCTCCAGCCCTGACTGTACAGCCCTGGGCAAATGCTTTACTCCTCTCAGCAACCATCTGAAAATGGTCATTGTGAGGATTAAATGGGGAAGAGCATCTAAAGTGCTCGGCACATGCTAGGTCCTCAATAAAGCATCAATGTCATTATCAGCATGGTCATAAAGCCGGTCGTGATGACTGCTGAACTAGCCCACCGTGTCTTCTGGCACCCAGGGTCACCCTTAGCAGCCTTGTGGATGCCAACTTCATTTGATACTCTCAACTATATACCACATCAAATAGGAAAAGCTTATACCATAGACCATAAAACCCTCCACTGCCACCAGCTGCCCTTCCCATGAGTTATATCACACTCCTTTCCTTAACTTTCTCCATAGTGAAGAAAACTTATTCCCTGTTCTTCTTCACCTCTTTATTGAGCTTCTAGAAAATACTCTCAGACCACAATTTAGTCCAGGGCAGGGGACATGATTTTACTTCCTTTCTCTACCTCCTCACTCAAAAAAATTGCCATATACAAAGAATTAATGACTATGTGATATTCTTATTACCTTTATACTAAAGTTGGTTTTGCCAGCTGCTACCATTTTCCTAATCCACAGAGTAAAATATAAGCCTTGTGCATGGCAGCTGGATTTGGGCAGAAAACAGCTGATCGTTTAGAATGATCATATTCAGATTTCCTTAGAGCACCTCAGTATCTTGTTATAAAAATGAAGAAAGGGTTGAGAAAGGACAAGATTCACCTCCTAGTGTTCCATCAAAGGTTCTTGACTTACGACTTTAAAAGTCTGAGAATTTTATGAAACCAACTGCAAACCCTCCTCTCTTAACTAGTAAACTTCCAACTTTTTTAAAGCATCTCCTAAGGATTACCTTTAGATATTGATGTACAGTGAGCATCTGACCCACATCTGGCAGTCAGTACTACCTACCTCAAGGAAAAAAAACAAAAAAAACTCACAATTCCTGTATTTCATTTGATTTCTGACTGATAAGAGTCTAAGCTTGGGGAAACAAACCGAACAAGAATGCCAAGGCAGCAGTTTACCAGTAAATGTGAAGCTCCAGGTAGTGTCATTTCAATTCTCACTCCCCAGAGACATTAAATTCATAAACGTTTTATAAACCAATTGGCAAAGCTTAATTGTTCATCCTGAGATGCATAAAACAACAAAGATAGGAGGAGACCATTAGGCTACAATGAAGAATACAAGGTAGATTCACTGTTTAAAGTGTTTTTTTAAAAACTCTTTGAAGATTAAAAAAGACCTAAGTGCTACATATTATAACAACTATTCACTATCTTTTAATTATTCTACAAGCAGAAGCTAATCCAAGGCTCTCTGTTAAGTAGTTTTCAAATATGTGTACTTCATTGCAAGTTGGAACTACACAAATCCATTTACCAAAAGAAACCCTCCAACCCCTGTTCCTGGCCACCCTCCATCCTCATGTGTCACTCAGAGAGATGGAAGAGTCACTTTTCCAACCCAAGTTACTGAATCTAACTCTCATCCCTATAAACAGATCCCTCAGTCCACCCAAAACACTGAACATGTTGGTAGAGATACAGTGACCCTAATCATGGTAGTTTCTTTCATCTAATGAGTACCTACTATGTGCCAGGTACTGCATAGGTGATTTTTTTCTTATTACTCATCAAGGGATAAATTTTCTCTGCCTAGCAAGTCCATTTCTCCCAGGATGTCGAAGGAAAGGGACAACAAAGAGGTTTGTTTCTAAGATAGATGAACTGACACAGAAGGCTAACTCAACCCATGCAACACGTAATGTTAGTGGCTTATGAACGCAGGGAAGAGATGACTGGTGACAGCAGCAGAACTCCACGTGGCGCCAACAGGCTGAAAAACAGGGGAAGAAACATAGGTTCCTCTCCATTTTAAGGTAGAGGCCACCATCTGGCTACTGGGCCACAATTCAGCAGAAGAAAAGCTTTGGAGACTTTTGGAGACTTTTCCAGTGAACTGGGAACTGTGAGTGGGGAGAGGAAGACATGAAGAAAAGAGATCAATTACCGTGTAAGTTCCATCCAACTCCCTGAAGAGAGGTCTACAAGGAGTCAGCATGCAAAGCTGAGTCAACGCTCCACAGTGCCTTGGGCTACATAAATTTTTCCTGAAAGACTGGAAACAAGGAAAAGGGCATGGAAAAAAATGGAATCTGATAACATTAAACCCTCATAGTCCATGAAATGCTCATCCTATCACTAAGAACTCCCTGAGGGTAGGGTAGCAGGCCTGTAGGGAAAATGACATGTTCTGTCCTTCATGGGGAAAAAAGAGAAAGAAAAATTAGGTTTTTCCCAGGACCCATCAGCTCCAAGTCAAGTTGTCCTTCAATCTTAGTTGTGGAGGGTGCAGCTCAGCTCCAAGTCCAGTCCTGTTTTCAATCTAGTTGCAGGGGTGAGGTGGGGCGCAGCCCACCTGATCTCATCTATTCTTAAAGATTTTACTATATTATCTGTAGTTTTAAACATCCACTGATATCAGTATCATTCTACGCATATAGAGGACTTCTAATTAGGCAGCCAAATTAAATGTTCAAAATCCCCCTACAAACCACAAAGGTAAGGCCACAGAACCAGGAATCAGGAGACTCAGGTGCTAGTTAGTCCTGCTTATCAATGGTCATTTTTTGGATCTCCAATCACTATACTTAACTGGACCTTTGTTTCTAGAACTATAAAAAGGAGTTGGGCCAGATGGTCTCCAAAGTCCTTCCCATATCTAAAGTTCTTGAATTCTCAATCACCTGGCACCCACAGGAGACAAGAGGAAAACCCAACACTTTCATTTAAAAGAATCACAAGAAAAAGAAAATCATAAGACGTCATTTAAGGAAAACTGTGTGTAAAAGCAACGCTTGTTTTCGGGGTTTTCCACAGAGGTAAGCTTTGTGTTTTCCAAAAGCAAACAGTTCCATTTTTCTAGAACAAGGACAGGATGTTGGGAACATGAGTCATTCTGTTGACATTCTAGGTATTGGCAGTGAGGGGACAGGAACTAGATCAGCTTCCTAGAAAGGAAAGAATAAAAACTTGCTCCAGAGAAAAACAGAAAGGGAGTTGCTCTGAATGTCGGAAGAATCTTTGTGTCCAAGCCCTTCCTAATCTAGTCTTCTGTTTAATAGTAATGCCCAGCCTCACTCTGAGAAAAGGAGTGAAAATACCTTATTTCTAGACCTCCAGAGTCCACACAAGCTACTAGATGCTGTGAAACCAGCAGCTGCCGAATACCACCAGCAAGACCACCAACAATTTACTCCTCCACATCTGTTCCCACGCACCTATCCTTTCTCCCCGACACCTCGGAATAGAAATGTGCCCTTTACCATTCTCTTCAGAGGCAGGAATGAACCAAGACCAGTAACAGCCCCTGACGGGTTTTAAAAATAAAGAAGAAAAGATGAGCAGCAGCCTCTGTGCCAAGAGGCTCTGGACCTGTCTTGCGGAGGAAGGGCCCCGCTTATCTTGACATCCCAAAACTCAACTCTTGGTGAAACATCAACATAGAATGTTCTCCATCTCAGGTTATTTGTGGAACATATGTTACAAAATGTCACATGTGGCCTCCTCCTCTTCCTTTCAACAACGACAAAAAAATTCAATGTGTATATGAAATATCTATTTATGTTTATTATGCTTAAAAATAAATACATCTCTATTCCTGCACCTCCTCTGGGACAGTGGCAGACCACACCTTAACTCCCACTGGATTTAACAATGTAAATAAGGTTTCCGTTCTAGCTTGGCTGTATTTAATGCCACCACCACGTTACCATTTAGAGTCTGAGGAGAACTCACAGATGAATTACCGAAAAGATAATTCTTCTGAATCCCTTCCCTAAATCAGAACTCTACATAGTTCCTAACATGCATTCACTCACTCATTCCTCCGTCACTGGCAACCTGATGACACAGGCACTTGATTACAAGTAAAAGAGATCCTTTTCAAGGTTGAGGTAACAGGAAGAAACTGGAAATGACACTGTCCTCAGAGTTTATTCATATTCCCTCATGGTTTTCTCTGTTTAAGTTCAGTTTGTGTACACTTTCTCCATTACTTGCTTCTCAGTTAGCAGATAGCCAATGCTGTGTGGTGAGGAGATACAAGATAATTAACTCAAAAAACCAAAATGTTTATGTAGGAAAGGAAAAGCTTGTCAACTGGTAAACATTAAGCGGCTCAAAGGGCTGACAACATGCAGTGTAGGAGTGGCATCCAGTGAACGAGCGTCAGCTCACTCAATAAACATGAGCTGGAGCTGTGGGAAGGCCCACAGGTGGAAGTCTGAAGACGTGCCTCGATGTCACAGAATGGGCCTGGACTGATAGCTCGCCTGTATAAAGTCCTTTCACATCTATTGGATTTTTACAACTCTTAGCTAAAGACTTGTGGTATATTTATTTTAGAGAAAACGGGATCACAAAGGTGAGGTGAATTGGTCAGCTGAGGTGAGGCCGAAGCCTTAGCTTGCAGACCACCAAGCATATGATCTATCACGACTGCAAAATGGGCAGACAGCATTACAAAGGCACATAAAAATTTTTTAAAAAATAAAAATCAAAGAGGAACCTGTAGTGCCAGAAAGTAAGGAAGAATTTCCAAAAACCAAACAAAACAATGATGAGGGTAGGCGAAAAGGACACAGGGTCCAACTGAAGAGCTTCCCATGACCAAAGCTGGAACAATTTGAACAAAATAGTGTTTGATTATGGCCCAAAGAATAAAATAAATATCCAGGAGTCCATACTAATATAAAGAAAGTAGAGAATAAACAAACAAACAAATAAATAAGGGAAAGAGACAAATCTCTCATGCAAAAGAACTCCAAATAATTTATGTAGGTTCTCCACCCTCAAAGCAGTGGAGCCTACAGCCTCATTCCTTAGGTGCAGGCTACACATGGTGACTTCTTTCAAAGAGTGTGATATGCAAAGGCAGACTGGGAGGGTGTGTGTGTGTGTGTGTGTGTGTGTGTGTGTGTGTGTGTTACAGTTTACCACGGAGAAACCTGGCAAACGCTACCTCAGCCAGGTGATCCAGGGTAACATCAGCAGTGATTACTCATGTTAATAGTGTGTACCCTTGACACAATGTGATGAAAATGGCACTTTACCTCTGTGATCTTCCTCTCAAAAACCAATAACTCCAGTCTAATCATCAGAGAAAAATATAAGACAAACCCTAACTGAGGGGCATTCTGCAAAATACTTCACTAGCACTCCTCAAAAACTGTCAAGGTCATCAAAAACAAGGAAAGTGAAAAATCGTCACAGCCAAAAGGAGCCTAATGGGACATGACGACTAAATGTAATGTGGTATCTTGGATGGGGTTCTGGAACAGAAAAAGGACATTAGGTAAAAACTACGGAAACCTGAATAAAATAGGGGCTTTCATTAACTATGACAAATATGCCAATACTAAGGTAAGATGTTAACAGAGGGAACTAGATGCAGAGTATATGGGAATTCTCTGTACTATATTCTCAGTTTTCTATTCATCTAAAACTGTTCTACAAAAATAAGTTTATTTCAAAAAAAAAATCAAAGAGGAGGGAATGAGAAAGCAGTGTATGATGAACAGATGGATAAACTTGGCCAAATTCCCTTTGGCAGCAACCGCCAGTCCTCACTCCTTTCTACCCTCACTATCCTATCGTCAAGGACTAGTAAACATCAGCCAAGGTCTTGAAGTCAGAACTCGATTGGAGTCTAAATTTGCTTCTTCTATTAAGAGCTGGACCACATTCAGGATAGTCCAGAACGTATTCAGTGGCCAGAAGTGTAATAAGTCACTTTCTGCTCTTTTCAAAGCGAGAAACGATCCCAGAGCCTGCTCCCCAAAACCCCACTAGGATTTAAGGGTTATCTGCCTCACCTGCTTAGGCCCACCTCCACCAGGCCTCTGACTAAAACCACACATCCTCTCATATCTCTTCGCTTTTGTTTCACCACTATTTATAAATGAGAATAACTCTTAGCATTTGCGAGCTTTTAAAGGATTAAACACAACTGAAACTACCTAGAAAGTTTTTCCCTCTGTGCTTCTCTTTTCTGACCATTTCTCCAGCTCTGTCAATAGCTTAGTATGCCAAACTAACCACAGTGACTATATCTTCATCCAGCACCTGTTAGGAATCAATTTGAGGGTCAAAGTCAAGAGGGAAACACCTGGAGAACTCCAGAGAGGAGGAGGGACATCCTGAATCAACATCCTCCCTCTGCTGACCAAACAAGCACACCGAACTCCATGGCCAACCTGAAAACAAAGGTTTCAAATGAAAATGTGAACACTCCTGACATTGTCACGAACTTGGTCTTTGATATCTTGCACAGATTTAAGCTAACACTTTTTGCCTCCCAGCAGTACTTCTTCCTCTTTCAAGATCAAAAGTTAAGGATTTCTCAAGCATAACGGACAGCCAGGATTTCAATTCAACTCAAATAATTCACCCACAAGGTGAAAAAGTACTGTGGTAGGTACACAGAAACCATTGGAACCATAGACACCACTTATGTCAATTCATTTGGTGGAAGGAGGTATTTAATATGAACTTTTAAGGAACTCTATTTGGACACATATCTATTTTCTTCGATGTGACACACTTAGATGAATGCTTTTTCCTAAAAACATAGAAGAACTGCACAGGAACTTATGTAAAATAATACTCCTTTTGAAACGGGTAAATTCCCCAAACTTCCAAAGCTGAAGTTCCCCTACTCCGCCCCACACTGATATCCATAAGCACAGTCATATCGCAGGCCCAGGCCTGTTGAAAAGAGCAGAAGTGAAACACTTGTGCAAGTCCAAGCCTCCTCTATTACAGTCACAAAACACTTGCAACTAAAGGTGCAAGCCTTTTGCTGGCACTGTCTGCCCCATAATTCCTCCCTGGCTGTGATTTGAGAGGGATATTCACACACACACAAAAAAAAAAAAAGAAGAAGAAGAAAAATCATAACTTCTGAAGCAATAGTTCTCAACTATGAGTGATTTAGTTCCCCAGGGCACATTTGGCAATGTCTGCAGACATCTCTGATTGTCATAACTGGGAAGGGAGAAAGCCACCCACTGGCATCTAGTGAGTAAAGCCCAGGGATGCTGCTAAACATCCTACAATGCACAGGATAGCTCCCACACAACATAACAGTTATCTAGCCCAAAATGACAAACTAGTACTGAAGCTAAGAAACCTTGTTATAAAAGCCACCCCTACAAAAAAAACTTGAAAACTGCCTAAGAAACATCTGTGTAGAAAAATGTAAGTTACACACGTTCAACTTCAACTTTCAATCCTCTTTGCAGCATCTTCCTCCTGTCCCCTAAATTTAAGCTTTGCTCACCAAGTTCTATCTTCTGCCCTCTTCCCCTGAATGTTTACATGAACTTTGTTTTCTGACCCACTGTCCATCTATTCCCATTTCCAACCTCTGCCCAAGTTGTCTAATTCTAAAATGGATTACTTGCCATGACTGACCTCAAACTCAACTCATCACAGCAAAAGTCATCATCAAGGTCTCCAAGCCAACGCCTCACTGCCTGCCCTGTTTCAGTAAATGTCACACCATTTTCCCCATGACCAATGTTCAAAACTTTGGAGCCACTTTTCACTGTATTCTGCCCCACCTATTAGTTTCAGGCATACGACAGAAAGATTTGATATTTGTATATACTGTGAAATGATCACATCAAGTCTAGTTAACATCTATCACCACAGTCACAAGTTTTTTTCTTGTGATGAGAATCTTTCAAATCTACTCTCTTAGCAACTTTCAAGTATACAATACCATATTACCTATAATCACCATCTATATATATTACATTTCCATGACTAACTTATTTTATAACTGGAAGTTTGTACCTTTTGATCCCCTTCACCCATTTTGGCTGTACCAATTTACATTCCCACTAACCAGGCATAAGGGTTCCCTTTTCTCCATATCCTCACCAACACTTGTTATTTCTTGTCTTTTTGAGAATAGTCATTCTAATAGGTGTGAAGTGATATCTTATTGTGGTTTTGATTGCATTTTCCTGATAATTGGTGAAGTTGAGCATCTTTTCATGTGTCTGTTGGCCATCTGTATGTCTTCTTTGGAAAAATGTCTACTCAGGTCTTCTGCCCATTTTTAATACGATTTTTTTTTTTTGCTATTAAGTTGTACGAGTTCTTTTTATATTTGGGATATTAATCCCTTGCCAGATTTATGATTTGCAAATATTTCCTTCCATTTGGTAGGCTGCCTTTCATTTTATTGATGGTCCACTGAGCAAGTACCACACTATGCCTTGTATGACATTCACCAGTTTATCTTTTTTGCCTCAGGCAGCTCCACCATACTAGCTGTGTGACCTCAGGTAAATTCTCTATACTCTTTCTTCATCCAGAAACTGGAGATAATAATGATGCATACATCACAGTCATGTAGAGAAGATTACGCTTGAAAAAAATGTGCACATGGCTTAAAATAGTGCCTGTTCAAGCAAATGCTACATGTTTTATTCCTCTCAGGGCTTAGAAAGGTTTCACATTTTAATTGTTCAAAACAATATACCTTGAATGTTCATTTAGTCTTCCAAAATTACAATTATTAAGGCTTAGCAGGAAAGAAACTGGCATTTCTCTCTCTCTCTCTCTCTCTCTCTCTCTCTCTCTCTCTCTCTCTCTC
>NW_017731454.1:3712156-3722360 GCF_001890085.2 Hipposideros armiger | reverse complement strand
TATATATATATATATATATATATATATATATATATATATATAAATTTTTTTTAAAGATTTTATTGGGGAATTGGGGGAGGGGAACAGACAGGTAGACAAATTGTTGTTTTTGTTTTTCAGTCTAGTTGTGGAGGACGTCGCTTCATTGGCCCATGTTGGTATTATCATTGCGCTCTTCCTGGGTGAGGCAAATTGGTTGCTGGTCATTGGTGGGCCGCTCACAGCGGCTCCTGGCAGCTCACACCAGCTGCCAGCCACTCACAGTAGCTTATGGCAGCCCACTGCAGCCTACGCCGTCGCCGGCCACTCACAGCAGCCCAGCTCCAGGTCGAGCTGTTGTTCATCATCTTAGCTGTAGAGGGTAAGCGTCACAGACCCTCAATGTGGGATCCGAACCGCAACCCTGCTGCTCAGAGCTGGTGCTCCCAAGCGAGCTCTTAACCAGCTGAGCCACTCAGCTAGCCCTATATATTTTTTTATTAGTTTCAGGTGTACAAAGCAACATACTAGCTAGACATTTACACCCCTCACAAAGTGAGAACTCCTCCCATCTACTACCCCTCTGACACTCTATATAACTGTTAAAATACCATTAAATATTGGGTTGTCGGAAAAGTCATGAAGCATTTCTGCAACGAAAAGCAGAAAAAATAAGTCATGATTTTTTTGACAACCCAATATGTTCCCTATGCTGTACTTTACATCCCGTCACACACACACACACACACACACACACACAGGGTACACTTTTTTTTTGCCTATTTTTAAAGGTAGAAACTAGCATTTCTTGAGGATGCCCTACTATGTGTATCATGCATTGTATTAAGCACTTTACCTCCTATGTAACCTAGAGTTCTCACATTTCTTTGAATTAGACATTATTCCTATTTTTCCAGATAAGGATCAGAGAAACTGAGTATTTTGCCTGAAGTCACATAATTAGTCTGACTACAAATGCCATGTTCTTGTCACTGGCCCCACTGTCTCCATACTGTGGCATTTTCCCTATTCACCGGCCAGACGCAAACGCAGCCTGGGGATACAACAGTGAATCAAGACCAGGCTCCCCACCAGCAAATTCACAGGCCAGAGGACAAACAGGCAAGGCATTTCACCACCAATCAGGGAAAAATGAGACAAGAATCCAAAGCTTACAGAGGTTGTATCGTGGCCACTTTGCTCCGAAGACCTTACCCTGCTGGATGGAAGGACTAACAGAAGGAGGAGAGGGAGAAAAGAGAAGGGAAGAGGAGAAACTACAAGCTGCGTGTGTTGACCAGGAAATTACCGGAGGTCCACAGTCTGGGAGTGCTCTATCACTTTCCCCTGCATGTCTCAGCTCATTCATTTTCTTATATCACACTGGAAAAGTAAACTTCTCCCTTTTGATGTTTGTTTCTAGACAGTTCATGTACAATTCCAGCAGGTAATTCTTTTTACTTTTTTTTTTTATTAGTTTCAGGTGTACAAAACAACATAATGATTAGACATTTACACCCTCCTAGTCTAATACTCCTCTGGCATGGTACATAGCTATTACAATACCATGGACTCTATTCCCTACCAGCAGGTAATTTGTGACATCCAAAACCCCAATTTATTCTAAAGGGCTCAGATAGTTAAAGAAAAAGGAGCTGAATTATCCAGGTAATTTCCCTAAATCTCCCCCTACATTCTGCTCATCTGGTTCCCTTGCAAATTATCCAGGTGAACCATCTGTGATTTGTTGAAAACTGTTCAAACCCAGTGACCAAGTTCTTCCATTTGTAATTTATTAATTTAAAAAAATAAATTCTCATTTTTCCTTCCTGTATATCCCAGGTGAAACAGTATTAGGTCACCTCTGACATCCTTAAGTAAAACAATGTTAAATCCAAAACACACACAACCTTAATACATAACCTCCCTTGGCCAATTTTACACCAGTGCTAATTGCAATTTTAAAAGATGACGATGTCTTCTGGATAAGCCACAGAAAGAATAATATATTTAGTCTACAAATTTGTGGAATACCGAACAATGTGCCAAGTGAATTTCACCTCCGTGGTCTTACGAGTCCTTAAGCAACACAGGCTTTTAGAGAGCTTCAGAACTAATGATGGGGGTGGTGTGCAGAGGGGAGCACACTTTTTTTTTTTAAATAATGCAATTTAGGTGATGCTCTTTGAATGACAGTTACTCCAAATGGCAAGTGGAAATGTCACATGAGGAGAATTTAAGATAAAACATCTACACAAAATGTGATTTCCCAGATATTGTAAATCTCACTTTAACTTTACTTGAAAAGTAGGTTGGAAAAAGTCAATGAGACAGGAGAGTTAAAGCTTGGCTTAAATAAAAACATACTGGTTAATAGCGGGGTAGGGGAAGGAGACAATATCTGACTTCTGAAACACTTGCAGAGGCACAGAAATTTGCCCGCAATGGGATCCCTCTAAGCCAGGACCTGTGGGCAACTGGGTTAAAAGTTATCTTCAGAAATGAGCAGGATAAGGAGAAATACATTCCAGAGCCACGGAGGGTTAAGCAGCAGCCTTGGATTTCATTCTAGATTTGGCAAGCACTAAAACAATGAAATGGTCAATGACAATACTACCCACTGCACAAGATCAAAAACTTATGAATCAGTTCTCTAAATTTAGTAGCTACACTCATTATTGTTTGACTTTTCAAGCCTGTTCAGCCCAAATAGCAAGTATATAGTATATGACTTCTAAAGCAGAAAAAGGAAAAAGAATTCTCTCCCATGAAAATCAGACATATATCCAGCCAAGTCCTTCTAGCTTTCCAATGTGGAAATACTTAGCAATGGCTGTTCAAGTGCTTAGTCTAAATCTAAGAAACTAAAAGAAATGAGAGTGAGGGAGAGATGCAGACACAGTCTATTTTTGCAGAAATGCCATGATTAACAACAAGTTTTATTTATTTATTTATTTTTTTTTTTTAAAGATTTTATTGGGGAATCGGGCAGAGGAAGGGGAACAGACAAGTTGCTGTCGTTTTGCTCTTCAGTCTAGTTGTGGAGGACATTGCTTCACTGGCCCATGTTGGTATTATCATTGCGCTCTTCCCAGGTAAGGCAGATCGGTTGCTGGCCTCTGGACGGCCACTCACGGCGGCTCTTGGCAGCTCACACCGGCTGCCAGCCGCTCACGCTGGCTGCCAGCCACACACAGTAGCTCATGGCAGCCCACTGCAGCAGGGGCTGCAGCCTACGCCATCACCGGCGACTCAGGGCAACTCAGCTCCAGGTCAAGCTGTTGTTCACCATCTTAGCTGTAGAGGGCAGTGTCACTGGACCCCATGTGGGATCCGAACCGGGGCCCTGCTGCTCAGAGCTGGCGTCCCAAGTCAGCTCTTAACCAACGCGCCACTCGGCCAGCCCAACAAGTTTTATATTTATTAAACCACATTAAAAACTTCAGAATCCCACTTAGTCTCTGTAGTGACAAATATGCTTAAGCAATGACTTCCTGACTGTCGAAAGACAGAGGTGCATAAGATTAAAAAAAAAAAAAAAGATTCCATATGACTGTTTTGCTTTCAGGTTAAGGAAAGAAAATTTTTTTTACTTTATTCCCCAAATTCATTTTTCCTATTCATCTCACAGTTGGGTCTTTGGTCAAAGCATATTTAAAAGAGAAGGACAAAGCCTGGACCAATTATCCAAAGAAGAACAAGCTGTCTCCCATGAAAGGCTTATAAAAATAAATTTGGCTTATAAACAGGAATTCATGGCAGTTTCTACACTGCCCTCTTATTTCATGTGAGTCTATTGATTTTTTTACTCTTTCCTACTTTTCTCCAAACACATGTAGGGTGGGAGATGTCGAACAAAAATGCTAAGTATATCACTGTAGTCTAGCTAAACACAAACACAGGTTTCAAATTTCAAATCAAACTATCACATCTAATCTCACTTTCATTTTAAGATATCAGTCCAGATGGTAGCTGAGAACCATTGTGGAGGCACAAAATTGGAACTGGTTTCCTATGCGAAGCTCGAAGCTCACAGCCCATCTGGAGCCTAATCAAGCAAAGAAGCTCATTTCAATCCAAGGTACCTTGGACTGGAGTTCTTCCTCTTTGGATTAAGACATTTCGTTCAACCCCTCACCTAGAACTTGTTGGCAAGTTGCACTTTCCGTCATCTGTATCCCAAGCACTACTCATCTCTTTAACTCTTGTGTGGGGTTTGCCACCTCATGTCACACAGCACCATGGCAACCCAGCTTGAACATACAGACATTCTTGTGTCTGAAAGAACATTTTAACTGCAAATATAGGCTGATCAGAGGAGGGTTTCTGCAGCAGGATTTTTCTTCTGCAAACCAAAGAATTAGAAAGGAATTTTAACAGATTTTGTGAGAAGTACAGCTTTGTGCAAAAATAAGGTAAATCCATTGCTGACACTCTAACAGCATTTTGTTTCAGCAAGAATAACTTTTGGTGCTGTCAGAAAATAAAAGCATTATATCTATTCTTTATAGTCAACTGAACTGGAAGCAGACATGTTTTTAAGTTTGGGGAATTCAAGTTGTTACTCTTGATTAAAATATATATATATATATATATATATATATATATATATATTTATAATATATATTTATATATGTTTTATATATATATAAATATATATATTTTGTATAATATACACACACACACACACATATAAAAAGCTTTTTTTAGGGAACTGTTTCCATGTGTATTTACTACGTGTACAGGGGTTCCAACTGACTATCCTATAACACCCAAATGGAAACACACAAGCCAGAAAGGGCTAAGTGGAACTTATGTCACAAGTTGGTGCCATACTTCTTGCACATAAGTTAAAAGTAAGGACAAATCAGGGTGCAAGGCTGAGGTCAAAACACCCAAGGCAGAGCTGGGAACTCAATACTAACTACAAATATTCAAATATGATCCATAATCGGTTTGCAACTTGGAAAAAAATACATTTAGACCTCCACATCCCACTGCATACCAAAATAAATTCCAGATGAAGAAATGTTAATTCTTTGAAAACTAACTTTCTAACACTAAAACTGAATCATGTATTTGGGGGTTTAATCTTTAGCAAGGACATTCTAACTTTCAAACTAATGACAAAAATAATCAGAAATTGTTTTCGATTATATAAAAAAGTTTGACCTCTGTAGGTCTAACATGCTGATGCGATGTAAAGAGAGAAGTTGGAAATACAGTCAAAAATTAAATGAGTTCTCTATTATAGGGGTCAGCAATCCATGGTCCACAGGCCAAATCCAGCTCTCTGCACATTTTTGCACAGCCTATGGGTTAAGAATAGTTTTTTACATTTTTAAATGATTGAAAAAAATTAGAGGAAGATTATTTCAGGACACATAAAAACTATCTGAAATTCACATTTCAGTGTCCCTACTGGAGAACAGCCATAGTCACTTGTCTGCCTATTGTTGAGACTGCTTTCGCCCTCCAAATGCAGGGCTGAGTAGTTGGGGCAGAAAGTACATGGTCCACAAAGCCTAAATGCAGAAAAAGATAGCTGACCTCTGACCTATTATACAAAGGGCTTGTGCATAAGAAAACCAATGAGGTCAAATAAATAAATAAATAAATGAGATTTTTAAAAATATAACTGGTCAATAATGCAGGAAATGTTCACTTTCACCCTCAGATTAAAATAATCTCTATGACCTATCAAATCAGTAAAATTTTTCGAAAAGTCAATATACAATGCTGTCATGGGTACAGTGAAACGAGCTAACACATGGCTGGTGGCACTCTAAAAAGGTTCTGCCCTTTTAGAAAGCAATATTGCAAAAAGAAACAAGTCTCAAAAAATATCCATAACTTACTTCTCCTCTATGGAAAAACATAACCTGGAATATGGGCAAGTTTGCATACAAGGATATGTATTACAGTATCATTAATACAATGAAAACCAGTAACAATAAATTCCCATCAATTTTAAGTCATTTTTCTCCAAATTGTAATATATCTAAAATCAAGATATATCTTACAATCACAGACATTTAACACATTATTTGTTTCCTCTTATGAAAATGGTAATACACCTTTAATGAATGGTGTTTTATATGTGAGTGACTGTTACATACAGGCAACTCATACAATTCCAAAGAACAGATTTGACTGAAGGACTTACTTACAAAGATGTGGGAAGGGTGAAGGGAATGACCAAGGGATGGATGTTCAAGCAAAAAGCAACCTGAAGACACAAGGGGAGGAAAGCGTGCCGTGGAAGAGTGCCCAGTCAGAGTGGTTCCTTGGTAAGACAAAGCCTCTGTCAAAATTGCAGCAGACACACAGGGAGGGCGCAGGGTCAGGGTATCTCTCTCCCCCACCCCCAGCTCTCCTGAAGTCCTCCCAATGCCCAATCCAATTGGAAGCCAGAGCCAGGGAGCCTGGAGGATACAGTCAGCAGCACTCACTACCCGCCCAAGAGGAGAGCAGATAATAGATTTGGAGAGAGAAAAACGAAAAACCATCTCAGTTATTATTCTTCTGATCACCCAACAGGGAAGATGAAAAGGGATTTCCCACTACTGACAATTGGTGGGAAAGAAGTCAATTTCAAAGGCTTAAACAATTTTACCCTAAATCACCCAATAAATCAGGACCTGAGTGGCTTTTGTCACTTCAAAAAGAACTCTGACAAAATGAGACGAGAAAACAGGAATTCGAAAAGTCAAACTTCTTTCTTACAAGGCAAAGTTATAAAAGAAAACAATTTCCACAACGTTTAGGGACAACTAATAAGCTCTACAAATAGCTGTCATTTTAGTTAGATAGGAAATCTCATTGAAACCATATTAAAGAGTGAGTTATTTTTAAAAAGCAGGGAGGTTGGTAATCGGCAAATGAAAGCAAGGAGGTGATCAAGATGAGAGGCGATGTGTGCTTTCCAGGCTCCATGGGGCTCAAAAGAATCATTTTCTAGCTCCCACTCTTCTGTATCTTCTAAGTTCACTATTTATGATCAGATTTTGATAAAGGCTCTACCCAAATTTATGTAAGAACATAGAAAACTTTGCATTAAAAAAAGGCCAATTTTAAGAGGCCAAACAGCAAAATGATTACTGAATAAATAATGTGACCCACAGAGACTTGGTACCATAGTTAGCTCTAATAACTGCCCTTGCTTCAAAGTCACTACATTCAAAAGCCCTATTGGAAAATATGGGAATGTACATGTCTCATTCAGAATGGAAATTAGCTATCTCTAGCTAATGTAAAAGGAGCTCATGGTGCTAACCAAGACAGTCACCTTGCCATCCTGGCACTCAGTGTTATTACCACCACCACACTTTCCTACACCCTGTCCTTTCTCCATCCCAACCACGCTTCCCAACCTGATACCCAAGAAACACTTCCTGGTGAACGCCACTTGTCCCAGCTCTCGTTTTGCGCATTTCCTTTCAATACCTCCACTGCTTTCAGGGATTTTGTACTTACTTGGTTCCTTGGTAACAGCTTCCTGAAAAAATAAGTCTCTTTTACCAGTTTGTTGTGAATCTTCAATCTATCAGAATCTCCCAGAAGGTCATTACCAGTTTCCAGGGTGTTTACTTGGCCTTATCTAAGTCAAACTTGAATGATTCAGAGTGAAGGTGCCCAAGACACTAGCAGCTGAATCAAATTCAGACACTAACTTCAACCTCTGGGAATAACTCAGACATAGTGCTGTGATTCAGGTTGAAGTTGGGAATCTGTGCTTTAGCTAAAGCTGCAAAAACAGATGGTAACAAGAAATATAATACAGCAAGGTTGTGGCTACCAGTGCTACTATATTTGTTCATGCGCTTAGCCAAGAAAGCATAGTAATCATTGTTTCAAATCAGGGTGTAAAAGTTGTCAATATCCTATCTTCCCTCATCTCCTAGGAGTCACATTTTTATACCTAGCTGAATGGTTACCTTAACCATTATAATTAGGGACCACAAATGAAGAAATAAATCAGTTCTAACTTCTAAGAGGTATGAAAGAATTCAGTTAAAGACCTAAGTGTCTTAAGATAAGGTGAGTATCTCTCTCACACCCTGTGAACCTTTTTGAGAAACAAAAACCCCTCCCTTCATTCGTACCACCTCCCAGTTCAGTCTGCACTAGGAAACAGCATTTATTATTATTTTTTTTATTAGTTTCAGGTGTACAGAACAATGCAATAACTATCCTTTTCACCCCTCATACAGAAACCCCCCTCCCCAACCCACTGTCTCCCCCACCCCCGATATCATACTTATCTATTACAATTCCATTGACTCCATTCCCACACTCTACTCCACATTCTGTGACAGAAACAGCATTTAGATTCTTAACCAAAGAAGCCACGAATACCAATACTTTTACTTTGCTTGTGACTCAGTTGCTTTAGTGTTTATTCCCTCATACACTGCTGGCCACCCTAACTTTGATATTTTTAACAAGTGTTGTTTTTAGTAAAGACTGAGGGGATTATTTTCATTTAAAAAATAGTCATGAGCCCTGTAAATGAAAAGTAGACAGGCACAGACGTCCACCAATGTGACTACCTCAGTAATTTTCAACATCTGGTTCACTGGTTCTAATGGCACTTTAGTTCCTGAATTTCTCTTGAAAAGTGACACTAACACTCTTTGTTTTAAAGACCTGTGCACAAACTATCAGTCAGAAGGTCTTGCATTGGCCTTAGACTATCAGAAAATTTAAATATATATATATCTGTGGTGACATGAGATGCTTGAATTATTCAGCCGCTATTATAGATAGCCTTCTAATTTAGGCAGAAGAGAGGTGAAGATACTTCTTTGATCACATCTTGAGTCATTTTAACTGATCCTAGCACCCAAGCATTTTCCTCCTCTGTGAGAGCTAATCTCAGTTATGGCTTTTCAACTCTAAATGACATTACCAGGGAGTGCAAAATAAATGCCACTAGAATCTTTATAAATCTTTGTCATCCAAGAAAAGCTGGTAAAGCAGGGGCTTCCTAGTTCTTAAAATATTAACCTAATTATCAGGACAATGAAGTTTTTAATAAAGAGAGGAAAAAAAGTAAGAAAATGTGCAAAGTTACAGGCATTCAAAGGACATATGACTCCTTGATGGTAAACACCAGGAATGTCTTTGAAGGGAAGGTTGTAAATGTCTATTTTAGTTTAAAAACACCTTGAGTGTCTTTAATCAGGTGTGTTGGTAGAGGTTCTAGAACCCTAAAATAACTCTTGTATCTATAGACAGGAATATTCACAAAACTTATCATAGAAATCATGGATCTCTAGGTTTACAAGGATGGCAGTAACAGTACCTAGCTCAAAGCAACAAATGAAAGCACTTCTTTACAGATTAAAGACTAAGTAATATCTTAATTACAACAATATTTGTTTAGTAATAAACTGTTTAAATCCACTGGGTTATTACTGGAATCAGTCTAGGACCACCTAGAACACAAAGTTCAAACTTCCTAGCAGGCTGTGCTCTCCAAACGCATCAGAAGCTCAGGAGAGCCCAGGGGACCATGGGCATCAGAAGAGCAGCTGGGCTTTCCACAGGCCCAAGAGGTTGGCTCATGAAGGACAAACCCACCAAGCAAGCACGGAGCAATACTGCTTTCGGATGACTGACTGTTCTACTCATTCCATGGGAAGGTGGAATGGCCAACAAGGAGTTTTCCAGCACATTCCTCAACGTTATATTTTGTGCACTATGTTCAAGAGAAACATATTTAACATGGTGCATTCTGCCCCGTTAATCAGACCTCTACTGGACAGGTTCAATTTAAAAAGTTTTTAAAGGAGCTCTGCACGGAGTTCAAACTCAAACATTAAAATGAACGGAGCTGCCGCTATTGAACGCAGGATGAACAGGACCCCAAACTTCCCCTCAGTCACTCTCTTCCCCCATTAGGCTTATTTTATATCTTCGTTTTATACATCACATTCACATAGTTTTTAGAATAAATAGAATTTTCTATTTTGTGTCTGAATAACAGTGCTTAGTTACTACATATTAGGCTTAAACTAATCACAACTCAGTATCCAACAAGTCGGCAAGCAATTAAATTTAAACATTTAGCAAAGGCCTAACAGAAAAGCAAGGCCCTAGGCTGGTGCCTGTCATTAAGAAAAATATCTGTCGGGCCGGCCGAGTGGCGCGATGGTTAAGAACTCGCTTGGGATGCCAGAGGGCCCCGGTTCGGATCCCACATATGAGGGCCAGTGACACT
>NW_017731454.1:3618005-3711806 GCF_001890085.2 Hipposideros armiger | reverse complement strand
AAAAAAAAAAAAAAATATATATATATATATATATATATATATATGTCTAGGGTAGAAACATAGGCTAGCCACTCATCCAATAGAGATAACACAAAACCAGCATTTTCAACCGCAGTGTGGTCTGTCCAACTACAACTTTATGGGAACTTGGCAAGAGCACAGACTTGACAGATAATGGCTTGGGCTTTAGTTTGTATCCCAGACCTTGTAAGGCATGTACAGGGTTTCCTACAAAGCAATGAGTAGCTCATTCCTATTTCACAGGAAGGGCTTAACCCCAAGACAAGCCACACTGTGTCATGAAATATCTGGGAACCAGTCCTCCCCTGATGACCTTTTTCTTATAATCCATCATCCTTGAAGCTTCTTGGACAAATGGTGAAGAGAGAGGAAGATCTAGGAAGAAAGAACAGCAAACTAGGCGCAGGAGAGTCCCATAGCTTCTGAAGCAACAAAGTTTATCTCTACCTATGGCTGAGGGGAATTAAATACACTCTGTAAACAGGAACCACTTCATTCTGCTTAATGTATTTAATTAGACTATGGTGAATATTTAATACAAGAATGGGGAGTGCAGGATGTCAAAAGTCAGTGATTTATGGAAATTTGCTTCTGAGTTTATCCAAGTCAATGAAAAATACCTCTGTGTAAGAAGTCCCCAGGCCTCAAAGCAATAATATTAAATCAGTGAAACAATGAACTGCTGAAAAGTAGGGTCACTGAAATCCTATAGAAAAAGATGGTAGGCATGTTTAAGGTTGATACCATGAAAATCAATGATAATTAGCACAGGAGACTAACAATTAAAAAGTGATAAAGTGAAGCCTAAAGTGTGTTGAATGTATTGATGAATGAATGGCCAAACTACTTACCACATGCACTGACCCTACCAAGGTAAGAGGTATTTTAAAAAATCACATAACTACTGAGGTGGAACTTTGTCAGGGAGAAGGTGAGGATGTGGATAGCAATAGCAGCGATCCTTTAATAAGAAAGCATCACACAAGTGAGCTAAGGTAGGTTCCAAGCAGAGGTTTACATTCAGTGAAGTCCATACCACACTCCCATTTACAGATCAAGGATGAAAGCATGCCCCTGGGATCAGAGTTCAGGGGCAGAACTCTGTACATTACTTCTTCCCTTTTGTTGCAACCACTGGTGAACAAATTCCAAAACAACCACCCACGAAGGGGCTAATAATAAATCTCAGCAAGGTACGCTAATACAAAGACAAGTTCATCCCATTTTCTTGTTTCCCTAAAATCGTTCTGCCTTCTATTGTCACCAACAATGGAACCTTTCCTGATACTCCGATTTCTTCTCTGATCTATTAACAAGCAAGCACCTCCCTCCCAAGAAAAGTAGGGGACTTGATGACTTCTACCTTTGAGAGGCTGAAGCATGGATTCTTGTCTGCAGCACTGAGTGTATGCCGCTTAGACTTCGTGACAACACAGCGTATCCAGGAGGGGTAAAAGAAAGATAAATCAGGGCCGGCCGAGTGGCGTGATGGTTAAGAACTGGCTTGGGACGCCAGAGGGCCCCGGTTCAGATCCCACATATGAGGGCCAGTGACACTGCCCTCTACAGCTAAGATGGTAAACAACAGCTCAACCTGGAGCTGGGCTGCCGTGAGTCGCCAGCGATGGCGTAGGCTGCAGCCCCTGTGGCAGTGGGTTGCCATGGGCTACCGTATGTAGCCAGCAGCCAGCGTGAGCGGCCAGCAGCCGCAGTGAGCGGCCGTCCAGAAGCCGGCGACTGATCTGCCTTGCCCGGGAAGAGCGAAATGATGGTGCCAACTTGGGCCAGTGAAGCAACGTCCTCCACAACTAGATTGAAGAACAAAACAACAGCAACTTGTCTGTTCCCCTTCCCCCAATTCCCCAGCACTGTTCCCATCCCCCCAATTCCCCAATAAAAAAAATTTAAAAATAAAAAAAGAAAGATAAATCAACAGCCTTTAGCACAATTTAGCAGCGAACCTGCTGAAGCATTTTCACATGGTTAAGTTGGTCATTTAAAGAAAATCCACAGCATAAGAACATAATTTAGTCCTTCAGAGCAGCCATTTTGATAGTTCTCATAAGTCATTTAAATAAAAATTTCATGAACAAACCACAAAGCAAGTGACTAAAACCCCAATTAATAGTAAAAAGCAACAAATACTGACAAGACAGCTATGGTAAACTCTTGCAGAGATCAAATCACTTGAATGCAACTTTGCCCCTCAAACAAAGATCTATTTTGGCTTAGCCTACCTTTTCCCAGCCAAGCCTCCATCCCCCCATTTGTGGGAGAGGCGAGGGGGTCCTTCTTAATTCAAACTCACCAGGACAGTGAACATTATATGACCATCTGGTCTGACAACATATTACACATTCACAGGGTATGGTTCTAATCACAGCGCAGTTTAAACAACTACCCTAGATCGCTCAGCAAGGTACTCCTAAATGGAAGAATGTTATATTTTGCCTTTCAAATTGTTTTTATTGGAAGCATATTTGGGAGAACACTAAGAAGTAAAAGGCCTCCCTCAGCCTGAGCTTCAAAGCCACGAGAGCCTCACAAGCCCATCAGGCCCATTTCCCGCCCCCAGCCTCCCTCCCTCCTTCCTTCTGCCTTCTCGGGATGGGATTCTATTTCATCTTTGCTCTGTGGAAGAGTATGTACCTGCCAACTCACGTCAGGAACAAATCACTTCATTCCCAATTTAGATGCTAGTACCAAAAACAGATGCTTCACCGTTCAAAGGGTCACCATTAACTCTTTCAGCAAACAGGCCTTAGCAGAATACGGGGGCAACCCTACCCTCTGTGAAGGCTCTGGCTTCACATTTTCTTTGCAAGGGTCACCAAGGAGTGAGAGCATGGCCTTTGGAGTCTCCTGCTGAAAAAGAATTCTTCACCAACACACTTTTATTAGCCATATTAAAATGGATTGGTTTATTAGGTTAGCTGATTACTATTTGTATAGAGCATTAATTGTGAACATGAAATGACGCTAATAATTCTGATAGTTATGTCAGTCACAAATGACAGTCGTGCCACAGCATCACGTGAAAGACGTACCCAGTGAGCTCTCTAATCAGATAACTCCAGACGCAGGGTGGAGTGTGACCATCTGGACAGCTTTATGGGACTGCAGATGGGGGCACCACACCCAGCCTTGAGCATAAAATCAGAGCTCTCTGATGGCTCATCACTCAGGTCTCAACTGATGAGCTGACAGCCGCACCTGCACTCGTCCCAGACAGAGCATGCCTGAAGCCTCGCTTCCTGACCGTCTCACCAGCCAGGCCTGACGCCCAACGCTACACACCCCAGCACCATAGGGACTCTCGATAAACACCAGACTCTCTCATCCCTCTCTCGTAAGACTCTGTTCTCCTTGCCTAATCCTATTGCTTGAAAACCTGTGTGACCCACTTGTGTGAAACTGCTCTACCTCAACTACTGGAGACTATCCTCTGGCGGGAGCCCTTGTTAATGACTGTGATAAACCAAGTCAGTAGGACTAGATAGATCCATGGCATTATTCTAACAAAGTCTGACATTGTGGCAAGACACAAACTTGTGTGAGGCTGATACTTTGATAGTCACGTCCTGCTCACGACACTATTTTAGGAGAAGATAAAGAAATGTCATTGAAGAAACAAGAAAATAAATAAACCTATGGTATAGCTATTTTTTTTTCTTTCTTTGGTGGAAGAAGAAGGAGATGATCTGACAACAATGGACAGGCCTGGAGCAGGCCAACCTTAGCCGAAGGGGTGATGTCCCCTGTGCCAGACATCCTTGTTTTTCAAGCTCCCTAAGAACTAAGACTCTCCAGGATGAAAGAGAGCCTGAGGGACCCGGAAAAGCTGCCACTGACCCAAGGATAGAAGCATCCTTCTTTCAAACACGATGCCTGAAGGGTACTCTACCATTCATTAAGCCTCAGGGGAGGCTGTGCTTCAATCCTAGAGGACCAGTCACTGGTCCAGAGGGCTCTGCTGTCCTTTTGTTAATGTCAGCCACCTAGCAGATCATACCTCCCACCGGCTGACTTCTACCCAAAATCATCCCACTGCCTGGCCTCGAGCCTGGCCAGCAACGTTGATGCCTGCACCCCCAGGCCCAAGCCCCACCTCAACACTCCCAACCTCTACTGGACTCCACAGACTGGTAACCCAGACTCTACAGTGAAGGTGGGCAACATAAAAAGAAATATGGGAAAATGTGTACTTTCAACCACTTCACTAATAATAAAGAGAAAACAGGCTTTGGAATCCCTGGTTCCAACCTGGGTGCTCTTACTTATTAATCTACCACAAGACTTTGAGCAAATTATTTTATTCCTCAGAATCTCAAGTTTCCTCATCTGTAAAAGAGAGATAAGACACCTACTTTGCAGAGCTGCTGTGAAAATTAGTAAGTACAAAGTGGGCCTTCAGTTAGTGGTAATTAATATCCCTATTTCTTTATTATCTCAAAGGGCAATTCTAAATCCATGCCAGCCAAGAGTAAGATTTTACTAGACAATTCTGACAGTACAATTCTAGAAACATAAAGGATGAGATCTTTATAACATATGGTTGCTGTCCTAATACAGGAAAAAACAAAAAACAAAAAAAAAACAGTTTTACAAATTCCTAGTTTATGATGTCAAAGTTCTCTAAACAAAACAGATGCTAATGATCAAAC
The DNA here is from genome assembly GCF_001890085.2 of Hipposideros armiger. Classification (NCBI taxonomy): domain Eukaryota; kingdom Metazoa; phylum Chordata; class Mammalia; order Chiroptera; family Hipposideridae; genus Hipposideros; species Hipposideros armiger. The sequence continues at coordinate 3,707,121 of NW_017731454.1, read as the reverse complement.
TGCACGATGACTTCTGCTTGTTTCTTCATCATAAATAATCAAGGTCCTCAAAGATGAAGGAAATGTCCTAATTTACTTTCTCGAAGTTTGAGAATGGCTAGGAGTTTGTCAACAACCTTCATGGCTTCCCAAAGTTAACTGTTACGGTGATTTTCAGAAGGAAGAGGGCACCTAGTCTGCTATAACCATCCTGGAAATATAATAATCACACCATTATAATTATACTATTATTAATAGCAGCTCTTATGGAGTATTCACTATATTCAGAGTTTTATATAGGTAAGCTTATATAACATTCTATGAAAAGCAAATGATTATCACTACAAGAAGCAAATTCCAAAATGGAAAATAAAATTTCTTTCATAAAGTTACAAAACCCAGATTTACAGCCTAACACATATAGCCTGCCAAACTACAAAAAAAAAAAAAAGTATTACCTCTCAAGCGTCTACACTCAAAAGGTTTCCTCTAGATTTCCAGGGCCCACTTGTTTTGCTCCTTTCTAGAGTTCCTAAGGGAAGTAACATCAGCATCTCTCCTTCCTGAAATAAAAACTACTATCTCTTGGGGTGACCGGTTAGCTCAGTTGGTTAGAGCATGGTGCTGATAACACCAAGGTTGCCGGTTCGATCCCACATGGACCACTGTGAGCTGCACCCTCCTTAAAAGAATCAACTATGCCATCATAGCATGAAAACAATGTGTAACCAATGACCGTGGCTGTTCCCCGATAAAATAAAATAAAATAAAAAAGACTATGGCCTCTCTCTGCCCTCTTGGTCCTCCCTCACCACACTCCTATTTGTAGGGCCTTAATGCAGTCAGAGCTGAAGCCTACAGTGACTCTTTAGCCAGCTTCTTTTCTGTTGGCATCAAGCTCGCTGTGGAGGTAGGTGGAGTCCTCTAGCCTCTGTTAAGTTCCACTTTTCACAGTAGGACCCAGAAAGCACTGAAGAGGGTTAGGAACGATCTCCCTCCCACACCTTCTTAACAGAGCCTCCCAGGATTGCCTACTGGAGTACCCAGGCTAATTCATTTCAGGACATCCAGAAGACGTGAAAGCAGAGAGGCACACGCTTTCATTAACAGCAACTTCCCCTTTCATCCAGATTAAGACAAATCTACTACAGAAGTAAATGCAATTGGCTGGCACAAAAACCTCCATACAAAACTGAGCACAATCTCAAGGGTGAGTTAGCACTCCGGGAACCACTCATGTATGTGTTTCCACTAAGTAAGTCATTTCCATAAGTACATTTATCTTCTAGTAAGTGCTTCAAAAAGTAGGACAGAATAGTTAAAACCGGTATGTAAAGATCTGTTTTGCTATTTGTTATGCTAATTAATCAGGAGTTAGATATATGGTTTCTTGAAATGGGCCATTTCAAACAGTACTTTAATTTCTGTTTAAAAATGCCACAGCAAGTGTGTTGAGCACAGCTGTCGGAAAGTTCACAGAAACAGTTCTCGCTTTCCCAACACCGAGAGATGCATTTTTTAAAATAAAACAACTGTCACTTTAGACTCCAGAATAAAAGCTGTGACTCTGGTGACCGCACACAGGGTGGGAAGCCCAAGGGCAGGAATATTAAACCAGTCTCCAGTCTGCTCTTTTGGCTGAAGAGAGGAACTTCAAATAAGATCTCTGCTGTGAACAAAGATATTCAAACAAGAAGCCCCTCTCCTTGCTTCCCCAGCAGTGCGAATCCCTGGAGACCTGGCTTCTCCTTCTCGAAGAGGCCACAAAGCAAAGGGTGTGTGTGAGCTCACAGATCACGAAATTCCTCTTCTCAGGGAAGCTTTGGACATGGAACGAAGGGTTATGAAATACCCCACGGCCAAGATTTTCAGCCTCCTGCTCTTGTGATCATTTCTGCTTCTCAGGCTATCTATCAGTCTGCCTGAAGCTATAATCTTAGGTAGTATCAATCCTATGTGCTTAAATAAATCCCACAGCAATTCAGAGAATCCCGTCAGGTGTTATCAACTGTGACAACAAATAGGTAGCAATCAATATCCGTTGACCAGAGTTGGTGGGATTAGCAACTGTTGATTTCAAAACCAGGTTCCTTTTATATCATTTGAAACAAAGAGAAGGGAAGGAACCTCTACTCCTCGGGCACCTACCTTAGTAGAGCCATTCGGAAGCATCACATACATTCTCCTACTTAGGAATGCCAAGTTCCAGTTTTGCTTAGGAGAAAACTAAGGCTCAGTTGGAGTAATCTGCCATAAACCGCACAGTTAGTAACTGATAATGCCAATATTATCTCGTTGCTACCCTGCATGCTCTCAAAATGGCTAGTTTCACAGACACTGTAACATAGCCATAGGGGCAGCCAGGTAGCTCAGTTGATTAGAGCACGATACTCTGAGCAACAGGGTCACTGGTTCGATTCCCACATGGGCCAGTAAGCTGCGCTCTCCGCAACTATTAGATTGGAGACAATGATTTGAGCTGAGCTGCCAGTGGGTGGCCAGATGGCTCAGTAGGTTAGGGCATGTGCTCTTAACAACAAGGTTGACGGTTCAACCTCCACATGGGGTGGTGGGCTGCACCCTCTGCAACTAGATTGAAAGTGGCGACAGGACTTGGAGCTGAGCTGCGCCCTCCACAACTAAAATTGAAGGACAACAACTTGACTTGCAGCTTCTGGGTCCTGGAAAAACACATTGTACCCCAATAAAGTTTCAAAAATAAATAAATAAAAAATAAAGTAGCCATAATACAATAGACACCGCGCAGAACACACTACACATTCATCTGCAAACCCACTGCATTGGGTATATGGGGCAGGGGGAAAAATGAGTTTTTTCCGCACTGATTCAAAAGATAGTCATTTTAGACAAGTCAGATATGCACCCAGCCTAGAAAGATGGAGATAACCTTAAGAGTAATTCTACTGGAAGACAGCCAAAAGGAAGTCCACAGAGGACAGGCCTTCCGGGTGACGGGGAGAACCTGCACCAAGGCGCAGAGGTGTGAGAGCCCAGGGTGTGGAGGGAAGAGAGAGCAGCTTCATTCCCACTTCTCCCAGCCAGGAGTGTGAAATATTTTAAGGTTACAAGGAAGTGCCTCATAAACTTCTGAGAAGTTGCTACATACGCGGATAATTAGGAAAGTGTGGACACAACATTGCTGTTGCAATCAAGATCAGAAAGAGATAACTCATTTTCCAAGGTGTTTTCACTTTTTACAAAAGACTTCAGCTGCTACAATAATAGATGGCTACACAAGCAAAAAGCTTTCCCAGCAGTGTGCTCGCCGAGCTTGACAATGGGCTCCTTTGGCTCAGACACAGAGACCTGATTTTGCACGCACAAACGGTTCATTCTTTCTACCCATAGTTACTGACTACCTTCTAGGTGCCAGGCACCGTGCTAGATGCTAAGGACACACAGATGAACTGACATTATTATTGGCCACTAAAAGCCCAGGAAGAGATGGCCACAATAATTAAAAGGTGATGAGTGCTATGCAAGTAGTAAATAGGGAGTGACTAGTGTCAACTAACTAGATCCATTTTCAAGGTGGAGCAGCAGAAACATTTTTTTTTTTTTTAGCTGAGCCATTCTGCCACCTGTGGGCAGATCAACAACTGCTCAGCTCGGTCCAGGAATCGAACCGGTGACCCTGTTGCTCAGAGCTCACACTCTTGAGCAAGCTCTTAACCAACTGAGCCACTCAGCCAGCCCCAGAAACATTTTTTTAACTCATCTTTTTGTCCACATCTAGGCCTATCTCCATATGGCTGCATCTATTTCTAGTCTATGTATCTGTGGTGGCCATTTTCATAAAGCTACTGAATTCTCACACACCTCTCCATTTTCCTGAGGTTCATTACTTTTTTCTATCACTATAACACCTAAGAGAAATAATCGAGTAGATCAGTTAAGGGACAGTCCTTCAAACGAATGCCTTTATATCAGTTATGTATCATTTCCATATCCTTGTGCCCTCTTATCTATTTAAGATAGATATTGTCAAGTCAGAACACACTATAATATCACCATCTTCCCAAGCATTTAAGACTTCCCTTTCAGGTAAATTTTCCTAGCATTCCACGTACCAGAGCAAAGAAGGGATGTGGTAGCCACCTGGTCCTGGGAACAGAGTATTATTTTTGTAAGCCTGATGCAAAATATTCCATTCTAGGATACTGCATTTTCAGCAAGTTGTTAAAAACATTTGAGTTTTAAAAGAAAAACCAAAAAATGATATGTTAACACCCTTAAAAATACTAGATACAAGTTTAAAAGCAAAACTGAAGGCTTAAGAGCTAACCATACAAATAATGGAATATCAACCATATTCTGATATGACACTTCACTGAGTAAAGCACTGATCTACATATCAAGACATTCCAGATATCTAACTCTGAGGCCAGTGAAACAAAATAACACAATTTGGAAATATATTTACCTCGCCACAAAATCACCATAGTTTTAAGTTAAGTTACTGCAAATAAACTATCGGTCAGAGTAGAGAGAGTTCACGACCAATGTGGAAGAGCTAGTAATGGGTAATGCCCAACACAGCAACGTAGTGCTGTAACTGTGTCCCTAGCTTCTGTCCTAAAGCAGGAGAGGGCCTTCTGACTTACACAGCTCATGCCCAGCATGAGGACACACTGCATCCAGACCTTTAAAATACCATCATCGGTCTCTAAATCAATCCCCCTTCCTCATCAGCAGGGCTCAGCATCACTCTGCAGACCTCAAAGTCCCCATTTCTGCTACAGAGAGTGTAAGAAAACACACAGATACAGACAGCGAGGTTTCACCTCCCTTCTTCTGCCGAGGTGTGTTTTTTTATCACTCAGTCCTTCCCTTCTCATTCCTCTCAACACCTGGAATAGGTTCTCCTGCCTCATCTGCTCCAAGGCACACCTCTGCTCACTCTTGAAAATCTCTCTAGAAAACTCATTCCATGAAGAATCTCATTAATAGCCCACATTTCCACCTAGCCCACTAAAACGGATGCTAATAATACGTTATGTTTGTGTAACGATGAACCGCCCACATGGTGTCTCACGTCTAAGCTTTCAGTAAATCCACTAACAAAGCAGTAAGGCAGACAGGCCGGGTATTAATATCCCCAGCTTCACACATGAGGGACCTGGGAGCCCTCCAGAACAGAAACCACATTGTGATCGTTTCTGCATCCTCAGCAACTCACACAGGCAATGCTTACTAAATAAGACAGCAAGAAGGAGATGTGGGGTGGGGGAATAAACATTAGATCTCCTGATTGCTAACCCAATGCTGACAAGAAAATACAAAGAAAAACAGAAGGGTCGGTGAAACATGAAATCAAATATGTATGACAAATATCTGGTTACTTATACCCAAACATGACTGACCTAACAGATTTATAAGTCCACATCAGGATATGCATATAATCATTCCAGAACTAAAAAAAACACAGGAATTGTGAAAATGATGTATAAATCCTGTTAGTTTAGAAGTTTCTATAAATGGGAAAGGATATTAAAGTGTTTAATACAACTTAAAGCAAACAATTCAAATGTATTCTTTTTGTTTTGTTTTGTTTTTAGCTGAGCCATCCTACTACCTGTTGGCAGCTCAGCGGCTGCTCAGCTCGGGCTGGACTCAAACCGCTATTGCTCAGAGCTCAAACTCTTGAGCGAGCTCTTAACCAACTGAGCCACTCGGCCGGCCCCTTCAGATGTATTCTTTTTAAATGACCCTATTTGAAAAGACATTTGCAATATTAGAAACTTTAATCCAAAGCAAATCAATCCCTGTGACTTGGTGGAGGTCTGGAGAGCTGATGAGGTTGTTTATTGAGTAAATACCAGCTAAATTTATCTTGTATCTATTTTTTTTTTAGATTTTATTGGGGAATTGATGGAAGGGAACAGTGTTGGGGAATTGGGAAAGGGGACCAGCCAAGTTGTTGTTCTTCAATCGTCGTTGTGGAGGGCGCCAGTCGCCACCTGGCTTCCCGTCGGCAGCTCATGGACTCTAAGCTCAAGGTGCAGAGTTCAGACTTAGTTGTGGGTGGGCATAGCCACCATCGAACAGGCAATCTTGTTGTTACACCAGCTGAGCCATCCTGCCACCTGTTGGCAGCTCAGCGATAGCTCAGCTTGAGCGCAGCATCGCTGGCCCATGTGGGAATCAAACCAGTGGGCCTGTTGCACAGAGCTCGCGCTGTTAAGCCAATTCATAACCAACTAAGCCATTCGGCCGGCCCTATCTTGTATCTAAGTTTGAAACTTGAGATTTGAGAAACAAATGTCTTAACAAAAATACTATTGTGGATCATTAACTCAGATATCAAGCATTTGGGCAATCCAAAGTGAAGGGATGAGACTGTTCTCGCCCCACACAGATTAAAACCAATGCAAGAATGAGCTCCTACGGAAGTTCCCAATTCTCATTCCATAGAATAAGAACAGTAGTGGGTAACAAAACTTTCTGTGATGACAGACATATTCTATATCTGCACTGTCTGGTATAGGAGCTACGAGTCACCTGTAACTCATGTGTATTTGAAATGTGGCTAGTGTAGTTGAGAAACTGAACTTTTAGTTTTATTATTTTATTTAAGTTTAATTAATTTACATTTAAACAGCTACATGTGGAGCTGGTGGCTACCATATTAGAGAAAACAGCTATAGAAGATGAAAAGATGTACTCACTAATCTTAATTGGTGTCTGGAGGAGGTCACTGCTGTCAGTGTAAGGTCACTCTTTCACTACAGATCAGGCATCTGATAGCTGATCACCTAAGGCCAAGGCCACACTGTACTCTGTGCCTGGGTTCTCCATTCCTCAGACATTACTGGCTCTAATTCATTACATTTCAATAAGAACTCTTTAAAAGAGGACAGATTCCCTCCTACAAGTCCAAAAATAAGACCAGATACCTAAGAATTTTTAATACTGACACAGATTTTCAAGATCTAATGAAGGCAATTCTTGATCCAAGGTCAAATAAATACTAACAGTTATAAGCCAGGCTGGCCCTCTATCCCACTCTCTCTCCATTGTTTTACCGAGAAGCTCAGCAATGAACCAGATGAAAGAGGAAATCAACTAATATTTACAAATAATCTATTATGTGTCATCCACTGGGACAGGTTCTTTACAATTGTGGTCTTATTTCATCTTCACCACAATTTTGACAAGTAGCTATCACTAGTCCTATTACGTAACTCGAGAGACTGGCAAAAGCAGGATTCCAACTCAGACCTACACAACTTCAGAGAGCAGGTTATTTCTGCACTACCGTACTGCCTCCTTCTCAAGGTCTCTATCAGCCCTCTGCTCCTCAGACTTTTATTGACGTGCTTGATCACATGCCCCCAAGTTTCCAACATCTGGTACTTTTCACCTAGGATGCTGGAAATTAACTGGTGTCCTCATCATGCAAAAGATAACAGAATAACTCCCCATTCCCAAGAAGGCTTCAAGAACTTGCATTTCTTATAGATCTTACAACTTTCAGCCCTGTAGCCGGGATGCCTCTGAGATGAAGAGAAGTCAAAGGAAGGTCTTACTTGGCACAGCCAAAAGTACTCATTAAGCTTAATTAGTGTCTGGAGGAGGTGACTGCTTTCAGTGGCAACATGGCTGTTCCCTTACAGATAAGACACCTGATGGGTGATCACCCAAGGCCACTGCCCAAGGCCACACTGCACCTGAGCTGTGCCTGAGCTCTACATTCCTCAGACATAACTGGCTCAAAGCTCCGTCCTCAGACCCCACCAGTTGATCTGATCCCTTGTAGAATTCCTCAGGGCATATATTTCTGACTTCAAAGGAACCCTCCTCTCAACAATGCCAGAGGATCCCAGCCCTGGAAACCTCTGCTAAAAACAAAGCAAGAACAGCTCCCCCCTAAAAATGTCCACACAACATCCTGTGCTTCAACGTTCATAGCAGCATTATTCTTAATAGCCAAAAAGCAGAAAAAACTCAAATGTCCATCAACTGATCAATGCACTAAAAAATGGAGTATATCTATACAATGGAATATTATTCAGCCATTAAAAGAGGATGAAGTACTGATATATGCTACAACATGCATGAACCTTGAAAACATCATGTTCAGTGGAAGAAGCCAAGTCACAAAAGGCTACATATTATGATTCCATTTATATGAAATACCCCAAATAAGTAAACCCATAAAGACAGAAAGGAAAGGGAAGTGGGGAGTGACTGCTAACGGGTAAGGGGTTTCTTAACGGAGTAATAAAAATGCTCTAAAATGAAATACTGATGATAGTTGCACAACTCTGTAAATATACTAAAAACCATTGAATTGTAGATTTTAAAAGGGTGAGTTTTATGCTTTGTGGATTATATCTTAATGAAATTATTTTTCAAAAACAAACTCTTAAGATAATTGTAACAAAGCAATGGCAGAAGCCCAGAAAGGATATAACCTAGCCCAGCTGTAGTTAAACTGTTAATGAAAATGAGAACGCCAAAGAGTGATGTTTTCAAGAAGTCTTTCTAAATTCAGCTTAAGACTTCACAAACAGTCTTTCATTGAAACCTTAAAAACATAAAAGTCAAAGAAAAGCCAAGATCATCTCCAACTGATAGGTAAGGAAATGAAGTCCTAGGTACACACATGACGTTAGATGATTCACACAAAGTGGAATACAAAAAAAAGGGGGGGAGGGGGTCAAAAAGACCTTCTAGTAAGTCTTCTTGTCTGAACTAAACTTGACATGCCCAGATATCATCATTTTTGCCCTAAACATGAATGCATTAGACTAGGTTCTAATCAAACTGTCACTGAGTACTTGCCATGTGCCAAGTCCTGTTGTAAGCACACACACTCTTATATAACCTGATCCTCATAACCCCCATCTTCAGGCAGAAGCATTTAGGATTATATGGGGTCCCGCTCCAGTGCTTCTGCCCACTCCTCCCAAGTCTGAAGACAAACTTGGCAGAGAAGGTGGTCAGCAGTGAGTGGTGGGCAGGACTCAAATTGTCTGGCCTGCAACATCCGTCAGTGCTCCAGACGTAGATAGTTGTGTCTTCATTAACTTACAGACTGATACAGTCTCAAAGCTCTTCCTCTATGAAAAGGTTTTATAACAAGAATAGGTAATACTATTCTCGGACACTAGAAAGTAGTAAAACTTGGCCCTCCAAGGACTTAACTCACTGGAAAAACAATATAAAACATATGTATCTATAGATAGATAGATAGATAGATAGATAGATAGATAGATAGATAGATAGATAGATAGATAGATATGGCTCAAAAAATGTATACACATTTTAAGAAAGGAAAAATTGTATTACAATTGTAATACTCAATATATACCAATAACAAAAGATGAATACAAGTCATGTATATACATTTTTTGGGCATATATCCACTCTGGGAAAACTGTAGTTCCAGTTCAGAAGCAACAGGGAAGGGTGGTGACCACCCACCTCATGGTCTAAAGGCAGAAGAACAGCCTAGCAGTGAACTGGACAGAATACATGCTGCCAACTCACTCCTGCTCTGATTCCCACTGGCTAAAACCAACTGAACAGAATAGCTAGGGGGCTTCTGATACAGTCTATAAAGGTGAACTGGGTGAGGGGAGGGGTACACAGAGTGGAGAGCGGCTCTGGGGGTGAAGGAAAAAGAATCAGCACATGGGATCACAGGCCCATTAGCAGATGTGGCGGTAGCCAGCTAGCCTTATTAAATCCACATTCAAATAGAGGGAAATGAGGCTTTACCAAGTGGCAGTAATGGGGTTCCAACAGAATATCAATTGTAAAGCATGCTCTTACGGTCCTTCCCGCTGGTCTATGTCTCTAGTAATTAAAGTTTAATTTGGGATATTCAATAAATGTAAAGCAGTTAAAATTAAGACTCTTCCATTATCTACCTCATCTTCATGCCAGTTATCAACCTCTTTTTCAAACACTGTCTAAAATAACGCACTAGGGTCTGGTTGAGTGGTGCATTGGTTAAGAGCTGGCCTGGGACGCCAGAGGGCCCCGGTTCGGATCCCACATATGAGGGCCAGTGACACTGCCCTCTACAGCTAAGATGCTGAACAACAGCTCAACCTGGAGCTGAGCTGCCGTGAGTCGCCGGCGACGATGTAGGCTGCAGTCCATCTGCAGTGGGTTGCCAAGGGCTGCCGTGTGTAGCCAGCAGCCAGCGTGAGCGGCCAGCAGCCACTGTAAGGGGCTTTCCAGAAGCCGGCGACTGATCTGCCTTGCCCAGGAAGAACGCAATAATGGTGCCAACTTGGGCCAGTGAAGCAACGCCCTCCACAACTAGACTGAAGAACAAAAAGGACAGCAACTTGTCTGTTCCCCTTCCCCCAAGTCCCCAGCACTGTTCCCATCCCCTAATTCCCCAATTTAAAAAAAAAAAATCTTTAAAAAAATAAAATAAAATAACACACTAGTACAATGTTGTCCTCTAAATTTACATATTTACAAGTGACACAAGATCAGCGCTCGGTTTTCAGAAACTGTCAAGGTATTATCTGACCAAGAAAGTCTAAGTACTCAAGACCACAGGAAGTAATACCCATCCACACATTTGTAACAAAAGTATTACCTGGTCCTGATGACCAAGACCCTCATCCATATGCCAAGCAGGGTAGCTAATCTCCCTCTGAGCACTGGGAAAAAACAACACCCCAGGCCCTGAAGTGGTTAGTGCCCCACCCCACTCTTCAGGATTTAGGGTGAAAAATTCCCCTTTGTAGCCTCTCCCTTTGAGTGCTAAACCTGTTACTATGTCTCCTTGTACATTCAAGAACTATTAATCTAATGAACATAACTGAGATGTATCTACCCTGACCGTCACTCCAAAGGGGAAAAGTACCTAGAAGCAAAACCTCTATATGCCCAGAATTGCATAGATCAACCATAGCTTCAAATGTCCTTTCCCACTGTCCATATTACTGTGGACAAGAAAGGGGCCACATACTAAACCTGACAAGCTCGGGGAAGGCATGCATGGTGGGCCTTACAAACTCAGAGACCGAAAGTAACCACATAGGAATCTGTGTGTTCAGGCCATCCTAGCTAAAAGCGAGTCATGTCAGGTAGCCACATCCTAGGCCTGTGCTTCCTTGACAAAGGTCAATCTTTACCTTAAGTGAGACTGTCTATTGTCTTTTTCTACATCTAAGATAACATGCCTTTGAAATGTCAGAGTGATCTCCTTTTCCAGACCCCTCAAGGAACAACCGCTGGCACCAGACATGAGACTACAAAACCCCTCATTGTTATCTTGTTGCCTGCATACCATCTATGTACTGTAAATGTTCAGTATAAACTATCCTGTACCCACCAATATAAAAGAAGTATGTGTTTCTCCATTTTGCCCTTTTATACAATCCCAGAGATTTTCCTGCTTTGCTTTCTCCCACCCCCTTAATCTACTAATGGATTTCACGTAACCTTCCTTACATCCCCCTTTTATTCTAATATATAAAATAAGCTGCAAAACTGCCATTTTCTCAATCCATTGAGATATTGCTTCTCAATCTGTTGAGATTTTGCTGTGGCGACTATCATCAGTTTGGTTCAAATAAACTCCTAAAAATTCTCTACAGGTTTGGACATTTTCTACATCTACATAACCAATCACAACATCTAGGAAATTCTATTCTTTTGGGTGCAAAGAACATCTCCTAGCCTGCTTCTCAAACCCAAAATACCTTCATCCAATGACGTGCCCTGATTTTTAGTGCAAAAAAAAAATACTACAAAGTAGAAGTAAGTCATAAATGAGATTGGGCTCCCATATCCCAGAGTTTAAAATAACCCTTTCCATCTAGGGATTTCCTTTAAAATCCCACTGAGCCAAAGTGCTTCAGAAACACCAAACCCAATTCTACTTTTCTATCCCCACTGTGGCACAAAGTCAAACTCTCCTAAACTGTTCATGGGGGAAATCTTCCAACTACTATACTGTCATGAAGGACCAGACTTCTCCCATCACCACTAAAAGACCAAAGAACTTCACAAAGACTGATTCTCAAAACCTCAAGTTGAAGCATTAAACATGATTAGTCTCACAATATTGCATTTGACCTATAAGGGGAATAGCCAACTTTTAACAGAATTTTAGAAGCAGAGGGGCAATACAGATAACTTAGTTTAAACATTTTATTTTATGGATCAGAAACCTGGTGCAGAGAGAATAAATGATTTGTTCCAAGTCACACAACCAGTTAGTGTTTAGGCTGGAACCAGAACCCTGATCACTGACTTCGTCCAGGGCTGTCTGGCTCGACTACGTTCCCTCATACGCCCAGCCTCTCCCAAACAATAAGGTGAGAACAGCGCTCATGCCTTCTGATTTCCAGACAACTCTCCTTGAAGTCAAACAAAATACTCTTCCTATCCCAAATGAGCATTTGCCTCTTCCTCAGATTTTATCAGCCAATAACAACAAAAAAGGAGCTAAATAGCCTTCAATGAAACTAGAGAAAACATTTCCATCTCAGATGACTGGAATTTGGGCTGTAATTAATCACAATTCACTGAGAGGAACAGCTAGTGCCTTTAATTGGTGTTTAAGTGGCCGGTATTCAAGCTGCCCTAAGGAAACTGCAACGTTTTCAAAAAAGTACAAAGTCAGCCATAGAGACTAGGTCAAGGTTTTAACAATGGAAATGGAGGAGGTCAAGGTCTTTATCAAGGTGAGTGAGCACATAATGAAAACTCTCCACTAACATGCAAAAGGCATCCCAGAAATAAATGGAAGAGACTCAGCACCAACATGGGTCATCTGTCAGATGCAGTATTGAACTTTCTCTCATGGGACCCTATGCAAGACTAGAAATCTAAAAATAAACCAAGAGTTCCAACTAACTATAAAGAAAATAACTATCAGTTCACAATGGATGCTGTGTAGAGTTTATAAGCTATCCTAGGTTAGGCAACTGACCAAACTTCCAAAATAATCTTTCCTGTAATGAACACATTATGAACCATAAATCTGCCTCACATACTAAACTAGACTCTTCATTGATAAGCTATAGTTCATCTAACTATAGTTCATCTCCTTACAGAGTCATCGTAGGGCTCAAAAATTTAACAGGATAGTAATACCTGTCAATTAGTACACGTATTTGTATTAATTAAAATACTTTCATTAGCCACAGGAAAATCCTTACCCTAAGGTGTATGATATCTTCCCACTGAGTTGAGAACTCTTTTGTCTCCTATATACTCCACTCCACATGTGAGCTTAAAGAAGCTGTAAATTAGTGTTATCTGAAGGAGAAAAACATCTAATATTAAAAAAATAATAAAAAATCAAGCATCCTTCTGTGGTAGCCAGCCTCCAAGAGAGCCCCCAGTGACCATAGCCTCTTGGTATTCATGCCCCTGTGTAGTTACCACCCACAATGAATAGGGCTGACTCGTGTTACCAGGTGGACATCACAAAAGTGATGGTGTAAGACTTCCAAGGATAGGGAATAAAAAACATCAGTTTCCATCTTACTGTATCTCAGATTGCTTGCTCATTCTGGAGAAATGCAACTGCCATGTTGTGGGGATATGCAAGTCCTCTATGGAAATCCCTCACTGAGAGGCACTGAGGCCTCCTGGCAACAGCCAGTGGCAACTTAACAATCATGTCAATGAGACACCTTAGAAGTGAATCCTCAGCCCCAAACAAGACTTCTAATGGCGGCCCCTTCATATGATTGCAACCTCATGAGACACCCTGAGGCAAGACTACCAGATTCCTGACCCACAGAAACTGAGATAATAAATGTTTACTGTTGTTTTAAGCCTCTGAGTTTTCATGCTGTTTGTTACACAGCAATAGGTTACTAATATACTTTTCTGATTAACTCGACCTTCAGGAAATGAAAGTATAGCATCTTATGTTTTTGAATGACTTTTAAGTTTTGTCCTTCCAATGATTCAAGTGACCTGAAATATATGTTGATCGACTCTTCTCTGCAAAGAATTCGTCATTCCTAAGTGACTAATCCAGGTCCTATTATTTACCAGCCATCCTCTTTACAGTATAGACACTGGTAGTTTATTGTTGAAAATCCACCACAATCAACTCAATCAGTATAGTCCATCCTAATGCTAATAAAAACTCATTATTTTAAGGAACATGAGGCCACAACTATATGTTCACAAATTATCTTTAGTCACCTGAACTTTTCCTTGTTAAACGAAGTCAGATCCCTCATTTGATGTGCCTCTCCATTCACCCTTCTTCCCCTCAGGCTTCACCTGTTCCCCACTCATAATATAGAGCAAAGAAGAAGCCAACAAAACTACAAAATCAAAAAGACCCAAGGAGATGCATACAAATAACCAAACAACAGTTCATCATTTGTTATAAATGCCTTATCGTGAAGTATTTATTATTGATTTTATAGTACCCCTAGACAATAAACTTCTTCCCCATCTTAAAAAACAGAAAATAAGACGATGGCTGTTTTCCAAGGAACACAGACGCATGCAGTAAGAGCAAACTTGAGGTTCCGTATCCTTGCATTCTTTCACACTAACGTAGACCCCATGTGCCTGCCTAGCGAAAGAGAGAAATGCTTTTATGTTATCTGTGTACATGTCCAGTCATGGAAGGCTAAATTGCGTGTCTTAGTGACTTAGGCAATTGGCATGCTGTGTTTGCACAAACAAACCTCTATCTCCTTCACCTATCAGCCTTACCAAACCTACAGATTTTACGGATTAACAGTGATGCAAACAAACTCAATAAAATATCAAAGGCAGGACAGCAAGCAAGTCGACACCACTGTACAGTGAGAGCCGCGCTTACGATGAGAAGGCTGTAATGGAACCATACAGCAAGCACTTGTCCCAGTTTTACTTGCCAATCAGCCACAAGGCTTTTCTAAGTACTAATTTGGACTACGGTAAAATGGAGAAACCTTTCAGGCCCATTAAATTACAACCCAGCAAAGTCATGCTGAACCTACAACCTTATGGAAATGGGATAGGAAGCCACTAATGAATTAACCACTATTGCCTCCTCCTTTAATGACAAGATGGTAAAGTAAATCCTGAATATGCCAAGTTTCTCCAGCTCTTACAAAGGTTAGAAGCTACACAAATCGTTTTGTTTTGTTTTGTTTTGTTTTGAAGAGGCATGATTTAAAGAATCACTTTAAAAATACTACCTAAACTACTTTACCCTTTCTCAATTGAATACTGTGGAAAACTAAAGTGTATCTCATTTAGAGCTACAGCTTGCACTCAATTCAAAGATGCACAGATGAAAAATATGCAAAAGGTAAAGACTGATGTCTAAAAAAAAAAAAAAAAATCCCTCATGCCTAAAAAAATAAAATGACCACAGCAGACATAGGTTATGGCTGTTTTTTTTCTTCACCAAAATTGAACTTTCTACATAAACAAGAGGCGGATAAAGCTCAGACAGTCAAAAATCAAGACAAAAATGTTAATTCTTCAAGGAATTCTCCTTTGAATCCCCAAACCAAAAGATTTACGAAACAATCACCAACATTAAAGCTCTCATTTCCCATTTGACTGACTTTTAATAGTTCTTCTGCTTTGGATTACTCATCTAGTTCCCTTCCCTGCCTTCTTCCCTCCCTTTATTAGTTTTATTAATTCCTTCTTTCCTTGCATTCTGTCTTTTAAAATTCCAAAGCAAAGAGAGTCCAAAGGCCACTCGTCAACTTGTTCTGTCCTTCAGAAACAAGAGGAGAGGCCAGTACTTTGGGGTTTGAAGTTCCTTCAAGGAAAAATTAGTTGCTATTTTTACTACTTAAAAAATAACCTTTCAAATGAAACAGAAAGTATAACCAAATGTCTCTAGATCTTAAGAATAAGATCATAAAAGACATGGACCAGGAGTTATTTTGCTTGTAGCAACCGGATCCTATAAGAATATTTTGCTCATTTTACAAATATTTTTTAAAAAATCATCTAGGAAACAGAGCCCAGAAGCATTACAGAATGAAAGGCTAAAAGAAAATCTTCTCTATGAGGAAAGAGATTGTACAAACGTCAGTGATTAAGCTTAAAAAGGCTAAGAAGTACCTAAATCATCTTTAATTCCACAGAAATGTATATATGAAAAATGGTGACCAGGTGTTCCCCATCATCTGAGTAGAAAATAAACGGGAAAAGCCTTGAACTTCAGCAAAGGGGCTCTGAGAGCCCAGGTTCCTATACAGTAGGCGAACTAGTCTAGTAAGTCTGGAACTTTTAACACACATATGAATCACTGTGGGATCTTGTTAAAATGTAGATTGGCTCCGTAATTTGGGAGTAGGAACTGAGAATCTGCATTTTTAACAAGTTCCTATAAACCTTCCTCACCAATGAGTCTTCAGGTGGAAATCTAACACACACACACACACACACACACAAAAACAAGAAGTAACTGTTAAATACTAGAATACAAAATCTCTTTGAACCAGGTGTATAGTCAGCTTTTTGGAGCCTGAGGTGTGGATTTAATCTAGCAGAGAGGAAGCAAGACACCATGACCTCATACACCTAGAAGACAGACTCTGATTTCACAATCCCATTCCAACCTGTTTTACAAATTATCGGTGCTCTTGGGGATCCAAGAAATGCTCCAAGTGACTCCTCAGATGTGGAAATTATTGCTTAAGAACTTTGTCAACCAAAATATAAAACATATGAGTGTAAAGGCAATAAATGTGTAGAAACAAGACCTGCTCAGATGTGATAAGCCACATTTTTTTCAGCCTCATTCTTAAGTCTCCAGCCATTAGTCACATTTTCATCAAAGATTAAGAACATAAAGGCTCACTAAATCTCTAAAGTCAAGACTGACAATATACAATAAGAGTATAGCCTCCTACACTAAACAATCAAAATAAAACATTGGGCAGATCATTTTAAACCAGGGCACACTACATTTGAAACTGCAGCTCTACTAGGATTAATCTAGACTCTGCATCCAGTTAAGCAGTATACATACTTTGTTATCCTTTATCCAGCATCAGGCAGTCTTGAGCAGAGTACAGGTACAAAAAATACTTTACCAGAGGTAAACGAGCTGTTCTTATTTCTTATGGGGAAATCTCAATACACCCCAAAAGCTCAGTACATCCTTGCCTTCTATGACACAAGACACTCTACCTAATTGGCCCAGTCGGTTGGCTGTACCAATAATCTCCTCAATTCCCAGGCTCTAGTAAACATGGAGTTACTCTTTTCTCTCCACCATTCTACTAACCAAGGGTTCTGAACCAAGGATCCATGGAGCTCTGATAGTCTATGAATGGGTTTCTCAAACTGCCTGTTAATGTTTACATGTAGATACATCCATGACTTCTCTTGGGTAAGGATCCACAGCTTTCATAAGAATCTCAAAGGAGTCACTGGTCCAAATAAGAACCAATTTAAATCCAAGTCCTGCTCTTCTCAGGCACCACCTCTCCAGTTTTCCCTTCTTCGTTCTCACACACACCTATTTTGTCTATCTTCACAGTCATTCGCTGCCTGATTATAGCAGCAGACATTTGACTGGGCTTTCTAACTCTGACTTGTCCTCTCTAAGGCATGGTAAGGTTGTTCCCAGATAATATTCCTAAAACATAACTTTTCTCACAACTTCTCTTGTCATTTCTACAGGCACCCTACATTCTAATATCAACTACAGGCCGTCTCAAAACACACCATACCTCCATTCCTTTCCTAGAATGCCTTCCCCAAAACTGCTCCCCACCTCTCCCCAACCCCAAGCCATCCATCCCATTCATCTTCCACTCTCCAATTCAAGAGTCAACTCTTCTTCAGTTTCTTTTCTGATTCCTTGTCAATCTCTGCCTCCAAAGAACATACACCATCTTGAACTGCCATTTATACATATTCCTATTACAGCACTTACTACATATAAGTACAGTGTCTTTCATCTCTGTATACTCGAATATAGTGCCCAGGAAACCAGAGTCACCCAATAAATCCTCACTGAATGAATAAATCACACGTTATGTGCTGGGCACATAGTAGGTATGCAATACCATATGTGGACTGAAAAGTGTTCATAAATACTTGTATTTCATTTTGTTATCTCAATTCTCTTAATCCTCACAGTTTAATTAAAATAAACATTATTATTTAGGGTTTGCAGAGGAATGTTCTAGGTGGGAGGAAGAGACCTCTCAAGAACTTATTAACAAATTTCACTCATCATGAAAGACATTTCTGAACTCTCAGTAATAACACAGAAAACTGTCCAGCTAAAAACTTTCTTGAATAAAGCTGGATTTATTTCAGATACTAAACAGAAACATTGTTGAAGAAACTCATTTATGTAAGATCAAAGTCACAGACTAATTCCAAGATCTGAGTTAGTCTCCTCTGGTTGCATAATATACCATTTTGTCAGAAAAAGTACTCAAAGCATATTTAAATAGGCTAATTTATTGGAAATACTAATCACGGAATTGCTTCAGAAATTCTGCCAAATTTGCTCTTGCTGCATTAAGATTGTCTAAGATATGGTTTATGGTTTACTAGTGTTTTGGTTTAAAAGCCTGGCTCTCTGATATCATGACAACATTCAATGGCAGAACAACAGAGGCTTAAGACAAAACTTAAATAATAATAACTCCATACATTTCCTGTAGGACTTGGTAAGGAAAAACAAACAAAATTCTTGACTGAATTTTAACCTTAATGTTTCTGACTGGTAAAAATTCCTAAAGGACGTGGAAATGTCAATGAAAATGGTCTGAATTTCCAAGGGGCCCATTCTTACCCCTACTTTGGCTTTCCCTAGCTGAATTCACTTTTCCATAATTATTAATAATTTGCCTAAGGGGGAAAAAGTGCCCCAATAGAGGAAAAGTACCTGAGGCTCCTCAAGCCACTACCTCCTGAGCAACTCATTAATATACTTGGTCAAATTACCAAGAAATCCCAGTGCTATGAATTCCAGTGTCAACAACATCAAGAACAACAACGATCAATGTTAATTCCAAATTACTTGGGGGTCTGCTATGGCAAAATAAATAAATTAATGGACAGTATTGTTTATCAGGTACAAAATATAAAACTCAGCCCACCAGTGAGGCTATCAAAATGCTGACTTCAGAAGCATCCAGAATGACTAGCTTACAAAGCTCTTCGGAAACCCTGAGAGACAAGGGAGACAGATCACAAAGTGTTGAGATTGGCAAGTATCTTAGTAAAAGCTCTCAAAAGAAACTCCAAATAAATGGGAAGGACGAGTCTTGTAATTCAGTCATCCTCCCATATTGAGATTCAAACTGAAATTCTCAGGAAATGCAGCAACAACACAGAAGGAGTTTAATATAATTAATTTCCATTTAGCTATAATTCAAACACCTAGAAACAAAACAAAAGGTTTCTAGAAGTTGACTGTCTTGATAACAGCTTTATTGAGATATACTTCACATACCATATGATTCACCCATTTAAAGCATATGACAGTTTTTAATACATTCAAGAGTTGTGCCGTCATCACCACAATCAAGTTTAGAACATTTTTATCACCTCAACATGAAACCCTGTACTCTTGAGCTATCACCCACCTGAATCCCACCCAGGGTCACCCCCTCCCCCAGCCCTAAGCAGCCACAAATCTACTTTCTGTCTCTATAGGTTTGTCTGTTATGAGTATTTCATATAAGTGGAATCATATAAAATGTGGCCTTTTGTGACTGGCTTCTTAGGCTGAAGACGTTTTCTAAGTTCATCCATGTTGTAGCATGTATCAGTACTTTATTGCTTTTTACAGCCAAATATTGGGTTGTCGAAAAAGTCATGATGCATTTTTGCAATGAAAAACATAGCAAAAATACATCATGACTTTTTCCGACAACCCAATAGTATTTGATTGTGTGGATATGCCACATTTTGTTTACCCATTATCAGTTGATGAGACTCTGACTTTTAAAGAAAACAATGTTAAAGTCAATAATTTACTAAGTGGGACTTTGTCAATAAAGGGATTTCCTAAAGTCAGGCTCAGCTTCAGACACCATTAATCATAATCACTGAGTACGGATGATTATAACTATGATTCTAACTCACCACAGGGTGCTTAGTACCTTTGACATCACCAAAAAAAAAAAACAACAAAAAAAAAAAACAAGAGTAAGCCACCAAACAATTCATTAGAAAAAGAAACACTAGAGTCCCTTTCAGTCCTAGTTTTCGTATCTGTAAAATGTCCCAAATGATTGCAGTCAGAATTCAATCTTCTTCAGGTGTTAGCTCATTTTACCTCTGTTACTGAGAAGGAAAATGAAGCCCACAAAAGACTGTAATGTAAAGGTGATAGCAACAATTAATGGCGACGTTAAAAGTCAAATCTTGTTCTCCTAATGCCCGTTTAATTTTCACCACCCTGAACAGCCTCTTTAAACCGTATTCAACAACATCCTCAGGAAAGATTCAGAATGTGTACCAAGACTCAGCTACAAGGATATTCATCTTGGTGAAACAAGACAGAAAGGGACAGAGAGACCCACCATCCTGAGGCTCAAACAATAGGAACTAGTTAAATAAACTGTGAAATGCCAATGAATCTAACAGTTTACAAGCACTCAGAAATTCTAATTGAAGATAAGAAAAGGTGTTTGTGACATGGATGCACACAAGAAAACAAAACCATACTGGAAAAATATACATACTAAAATAGTTAACAGTGCTTATCTCTGGGCAATGGAATTGGGGGCACTTATATCTTGTTTCGAAACTGCATTTTCTAATGAGAAATGTATTATTTGCAAAGAGAATATATTAACATTTGCATTAGTAGAAAAAATTACTTTTAAATATGTTTAGCATTTGCATTTAGTGTAAATTGTTATATTCTATTTGATAATGTTACAGTAATGAGATTTTGATATTGCGTGTAATTTCTCTTTCTGCACTATTATGTAAAAAAGAATTTCCCTCTACCAAAGCTCTTTTCAGGATTTATCCCACATCAGTGCTCTGAGATGGGGAGAACGTCTTTACTTATTTATTCCCATTTGTAGATGGTGAAGTTAAAATACAGGAGACCTTAGGGATGTGGCTGGCACAGATGGGATTAAAGCCCCTGGCTTAAGTCTTTCCAGCCCTCACAGTTAAACTGTAATTCAGAAACATAAATCTAGAAAATGGAATGATTTTTTGAGAATGGTACTACTTTGTGAATTCTACAGATCTCTCAAACATAGTAAAATTTGGGTACATAGGAGAAACAAAATATCAAACCACCTTCCATTGTGATAGTATTTTCTTATTGAAGTCAAAAGGAGCAGGTGTGGTTAAAACACAGACATGAGGAACACTGCCTATAAAGTTATCAGAAAGTTAAAGTATACTTGAAACAAAGCAAAAACCCCAGAAGTCAACCACAAACAAGGCAGAACAGACGCCCCAATCGGCTACTCTGATTTGGGTTTCTCATTTTTATTTTAAGTGAAAGCATTTTGTTGAGCAAAAATTAAATGGAAGATATCGAGCTAAATTTCAAAAAAAATTTGCAAAACTGTTATCATTATCCAGATTCCCACCACACATGCAAAACTCAGGCGACTCAAGGAATAAAAAAAGGTTTCCTTTACTTTGTAACTGTATTATTTTCCAGATGTTTTTCTAGGAAAAAAAAAAATGAAGCTACAGATCTAAATATATTAACATACCTGCTACAATTAAGCCCTCTTCCCAATATCCTCTTGGCTCTTAATTCTTCTCCACTGATCATTATGCAGTCAAAATTTTATAAAGCAAATGTTTCCAATCTTAGCATAACCACAAGGAATAGACATTGGCAACTCATCAAAGCCCTAAGGAAATCTTATGATCAAATCTAAAGAGCAAACAATTTCTTTGGTGTGGACTTTATGAGCTAAGGAGTTTAAAGGATATCTGACTAGGTTGCTTCAATAGGGATTATAAATGATTTCTGGAATTTAATCATATAGAGCTTCTTTTCCATCTAAAATAAGATGACCATATTTTAAAAGAATAGAATGGTATAGAAAATGGAGTTCACTTAGTAAACATAAGTATTGTTTTATGAAAACTAGCTTTGTTTTTTATTTGGATTGACAGAACTTTTATATATTGGGTCGTGAACGTAAAATGTATCTTAGCATAGGTTGCAGTCAAGAATTAAAAAGATACTGATTCAAATAATAATCTTAATTCTTTGAGGCATAAATATTTACTTTCAGAAGATAAAGTACAGATCATTTGTTAATAAAAAAGAAGTCAATGATTCTAAGCAATGAAGCAGCAATTTTCTCATTCACCTTACTATGAACATCTCATACATTTCATTCAACTGACTAGAAAAGAGTAAGATATCTCCGAAGAACAATGATGCTATTGGTGGCTTACAGAACCCCCTTTATTATGCTTTAGTTGCAGTTTCTCCTTTCTGATAATGAGAAATTAACACAAACACTGTATTCCACTTCAATAAGCAGGACTTTGGGCTTATGGCCTTCCACTTGTTATTGCGGGATGACACCTTCCTAAGCGATACCTTCTCCAGGCCATTCCATCTTCATCGAGAGAGTGCAGAGCAGAGCCACTGAATGTGTACCGTGGAGTCAGTGTGCCTAGTTCAAATCCTGCTCAACTTCTTACTAAGGAAACTATTAAAATTCCACAGGATAGATCTGAGAAATACAAATAGAGCGCCCACACAGTACTTGGCCCTTAGAAAGTCCTCGAAATGGTAAAGATTATTAAAGCAACTCTTGTCAAAGTAGCAAAATCCTCATTGGAGCAAATAAACAAGGACAGAGAGAATATACAAACTTTCCCCTTCTTCCAAAACTACCCAATAGCTTTGTAAATGGTGATGAAAATAGCTGGATATTAAGAATTCCTCCTACCGAAATCAAAGACAGATTGGATAATCTATACTGAAGCCAAGATGGTCCCTTATATATCCTACCTTACCACTGCCCCTGGTTTAAGATAACAAAACAGAACAACTCCACTTATTTTCTGCTCCACGATTCCCCAGCTCCTCTGAAGTGTTTTTATCTGTTATGTAAACACAAGACTACAGCTTAGGTCATGGCTACATTAAGAAAGTAAGTGGCAAACTGAGGCACAGAGAACACAGCGGTTAAGATTAGGAGCTCAGGCGTCAGGGAGCCTGAGTTCAAACCTTGACTCTGTCACTTATTAATTTGTGTGACTTTGGACAAGTTGCTCAATCTCTTTGCACCTCAGTTTCCTCTTCACTAACAGTGAATTAATAACAGCATTTACCCCCTTGGGTTGTTACCAAGATTAAATACAATAAAAGATGTCCAGTCCAGCACAATGATAGTATTAGCTGCTATTATTACATTAGGCAAACAAACTCAGTCTGTAGTCATCTTACTAAAACAGGATGTTTAAATTGTTTCATTTGTTTTATGCTTATAAACCTTATCACTGGAAATATAAATTCCTGGATGACAGCTCACTGCTATTACTCATCATCTCTAGTACCAGGCAGGTGCTAAAAAAATATTTGTTAATTCTCTGATATGTAGGCACAATCTGGGTAAACTAGGGGGCGCAAACCCCGCTAACATCAACTACCCCAAGGGGAAAAAAATACACTCTAGACAGCTTTCAATGATAATCACTCAAGTTGAAGATGGGCATACCTAGGACCCAGCAAGTAAACTCCTATGTATATACCCTTAAGAAACTTACGCCTGTGCATTCAGTGACATGGACAAGGATTATGATTGTGACATTACTTGTAATAAGGAATTGTAAATAACCTTAAATGAGCATCAACAGGGTAAGAGAGAGTTGATTCTCATTATTCATAGTGGTCATGTTCTAGAAAGTCACAGAAAAACACTGAATTAGCAAATACTGAACCACTGCTCCTAGGGGAAACTACAGGGTTAGGTTTCCACGAGCCTCTGGTCACCTCAACACACAAAATTATGTTACGCGTGTTTCTGTTTAAAGACACCTTATTTAATACACAATGTTGATTCACTAACTTTGAACTCAAAGCCAACAGCTCTCTAACTCTTGCCTGAAGGACGCACCCGTATTTTCTGCCTAAGACACGGTTCAGTCTTCTTATGCTTAGGGACACT
Source organism: Hipposideros armiger (assembly GCF_001890085.2). Lineage (NCBI taxonomy): Eukaryota > Metazoa > Chordata > Mammalia > Chiroptera > Hipposideridae > Hipposideros > Hipposideros armiger. The sequence goes on along the minus strand of NW_017731454.1, from coordinate 3,683,074 downwards.
AGACAGCATTTCAGCACTATGCTTGGAGTCACCTTGTTCGACCTCAGTTGAGAAACAGCACATCAGGTGACCCAAATATGTCACCACTCTGTGATCCATGAATGACCACAAAAATACGTGCACGTGTTAATTTTGGGATGAATAAATTTCACCAAATAGACGACTTTGCAAATCCAGGCTCCAGAAATGATGAGGACCAAGGGTAAAAAAACCAATGGTACCTTCCTTCAGTGAATGGGATTCACAAGTTAAACGACCTCAAATGACATGCATCAACATGAATACTTCTCAAACCAAATGCACAGAGATTCAAACGTATACGTGGGTACGAGGCCAGTTCTATAAACTCAAACAACTAAATTATTTTTGCCAAATGTGCATAGGAGTGACATATGCAGGGAAGGGAGGGAATGAGGACAGAGAAGCTTAGACTGTAGCTGTACCACTTTATTTCTTTACGTAGACGGGTATTTTATCTGACGAGTCTGTAATGTTGGGATGATTTCACTAAGAACATATCCATTAGAACGATTTCTCGTATGGAAGTCCACATGCACTTGACACCATGAAATTGTATGAAAGCAGATTTCTGCATGAAATGACAGCACATATCTGGGGCAGTGATGCAAACCCTATAACAGCATGACAGACTACAACAATTACAAGGGTCTGTTTGCACAGAAGGAAAGGATGGCCCAACGAGGGAGAGATGAAAAGGAGAGAGGCAAAGGGTCAAATTTTCATTTCTAGATACACCCTGTGTCTCTGCTGCTCCTTTGAAGTGCAAAGGAGTTTATTCCCAGAAGGGCCACAGACAGGACAGGGTGGAGCGATCCCAAAGCAAGCTTAGTCACCGGGACGTTATGAGAAAAACCTTAAGCCCTAAGAGAATTATTCCTAGGGTAGGGGAGGTTTGAGAAGAAAAACTCCTGAATGGAAACTAAAGAATAGTTCCTACAGCCAAAGACTGATGACCCATCAGGGCTTTATTTTCATTGTGATAAAGCAATAGTTTTCTTGGGCAACAAAAAAGATATCACATAACTTCCAATTTTGTTTCTGCTCAAGAAAAAAAAAATGTTTGTGACACTGTTATGTTTCATTTGTAATTCTCCTCTTTGTTCACTTTTGGCAGTTGCCGTTGTGAGCATTAGGGTAAAGTCTAGCACCCCGCCAAAAATACCAGCATCGTGATTGATGTGTGATTCAAAAAAGCTGTCAAAATGGATACTCCAAAAAGAATGAGTCACACGGCGGGGCCGGGCATGCTAATATTTTTGTACCAAATTATAATCCATTTCATCTGGACCTTCTTAGAGTTGGCTTATTACTTCCTTTTATGCAATGCTAAGCTGTCTAAGGTCTACAATAAATGCCACTAGAAGCCAACAGATTGGGTTCATACATTCATTACTAAAATACAGAAATTAAGCCCATTTGATATGGAAATCGGGCACCAAGAAAAACATGCACGCAGTGTCAGCCCACAGATTTTAGGGTCTGAGAATACAGAATTTTATTTCATACTAGTCTGAGAGTTCTATCAAATATTCTTTTATCTTAGTAACTTTAAATAGTAGAATGCCACTATAAAATTTAGGGCAAAAGTCACATTTATCAGGTGAGAGAAAAAGAGAAATTTTCCTCACTGGAAAGTGAGTAAAAGAATATATAAAAAGCAAGTTCAGAAAACTTGAGGCACTCATTTCTGGATGGTGGTAGTGTATTGATTTGATTTCGGACTGGCCTATTTCATAAGCTTAGCTCTGTCTGATTCAGCAAGGTTTTGTAAGATGAAACCCAAATCGATTAATAAAGAACCTTCTGGGGGGGGCAGGGGTCGNTACAGCATGGGGTTACTGGGGGAATGCAACCTTTAATGATTTAATACTTTGTTTCCTAGATCAAGTCAGATGGCACTGTATTCTTGATTTGAAACAAGGATGAAGCTTTATTTAACAATGCTCTTAATCAATTCAAACAGAAGGCCATCTACACACAAGTGATATAAGTCCTTTTTCACCAATATTGGAATTTAGAATAAAGTCCAAATGACTCCATCCATCCCAGGATGGAGTGGGAGCCAAACAAAACTTCAACAGCAGTTTCTTCGAGGCCCAGATGGTTGCAACGTGAATGTATTTTCTCATGTGAATGAACTGCTTAGGGGGTCACAGTCACACTGCTGTACATTGCATGGTGGTTGTCTGCTCCAATGATGAGAATGCTCCCACTTCCATTAGGCTCTGAAATGGAAGGGTCCAAGGCCCTGCAACACCAGGCTCTTTTTTCTAAACAGCATAAAATATACAGGAGTCAAGATAAAATGTCCAAGGAGAGGCCGCATACAATGGACCAGATCTCTGGAAACATGCGCATCTGAAGGAAGGTCAGTGAGTGCCATCTGAAGGTGAGATCACAAGCATAAGCCACCGTCAGCTCAATTCTGAGCGTCCTTCACATAGAGGTTGATGATGACTTCACTAAAGCCCCATTAGAGTTCACAGCCGGGCCCCAAAAGTTCATGCTTTAATAAAGATTAAAAAAAAAGGAGTGCAAAATAATCAGAACCATCACCTTCTGTAAACTGCTTACCCAAGTGCCACAACCTGACTGTATTAAGTACTTGCATCTAATATTCCCAACAAGCCAAAGAGGGAGTGAACTCAGGTGACAGGCATGGCTAACGGGGCTTGGAAAGATCGCTCAACCAGTGAGCAGCAAAATCCTGATTCAAACTCAGGTCTAATTCCAAAGCCTGTGCTCAGACACAAGCATTTTTTTAAAACTAGCCTTTTTTAAATAGTTCAGCTCAATGTTCGTTCTGGGTCCTAATGGTCCCATTGCCATTACTACCTATAATAAGCTTTGTAGAGAAGACTGCCAGCTTTCTAGCAAAGTGAGTGTAGCAGATGTTTACTTTCGGATGCCTGCAACCTCGGAGTAATAAGCCTCATAGTCAGTTACTCTTCGGAGTAGAACACTCTACCACATGAAAAGCTGTCTCTGAAAATTAGTACTTTTACCAGATTCTTCCAAGTGGTTTGCACAGGTGTACTTACACACACACCTGAATCTTTAAGCATTTGGGCAGAGCAGAATTCATTTCCTCGGCACTTTATGAATTACAACGTTCACCCAAATTTATTGACTCGTCTTGATTTAACAGATTAGCCTAAAAATGTTACAACACTTTCACCTTAATATGCCCTTCCATAGTGCATTATATACACAGCACATACATATGATAAATGCCTTTCAAAATCCTATTATTTTCGTCTTCATGCCTATCTCTTCCTCAAGGTAGAGATGATGCCGTATTCACCTGTGTCCCAACATCTTAACAGAGCCTGGTTTGCAGCAAACAGCCAAAGGAAACACTTGTTGAATGAATGGATAGGTGGGATTACATGGAATTTGTTTATTAAAAAGAAGCAACCCCCAACATAAAACCTACTAATACAAGATAATAACAGTTGTTCCCCTCACAAGGAAGTCCAACTCTACGGGTTATCAGTGAGGGCTGATCAAAAGGCTTACTAAGCTGTAACAACACAGCCATTTTACTAGGGATGTTTAAAAAAACAAAGGTTCAGAGACACTTGTCTGAAAGAGAGCCTTCAGAAAGCCTTCAGAGGACAACTGTTACTAGAAAAAAGCCAATTTGATCACAAGCTTATTTGGCCTCTACTCTTTCAACAGTGGACAGTAGCTTATTCATCCCATTCTTATTTTATCTTTAATCTTTTTTTTTAATATATAGCTGCTGTTGGTTCTCAGTATATACCAACAAAATTAATACAGGCTGAAAAGGTATTGAGCTTACCCTCACAGGGCTTTTAATTTACTTTGAACCATTACGTTCATATTTTTCATGCTCATATTTTTGAAATTTGTTGGAATCAAAACAGTATGTTAGGAGCGCAGCATTTGAATCCACAAAGTTGCTTTTCGGCTCCAATGTCTACTAGCAATGTGTCCTCAAGCAAGTCCCTTACCTCCTCTAATCCTCAGTCTCTGCTATATGAAGCAGAGATGACACCTACCTTCCAGGTATCCAGAGCTACCTGTCACGTTTACTGAAGTGATTAAAGAAATCTACAATAGGTGATTATATTGTTATTAATGCTGTACATGCATCAAACCCACATTTAACTTGAGGCATGCCTTAAAATCCTCATAAGAAACAAATCCACAAATATGTAAAGACTTAATGTGATATTAAATGGAGTAAATCGACAAGGCGGGCAAGCTGTTAGAATTCTCCAGCCATTTTCCAGGCACTGCCAGACGTTAGAGAGTTCAAGGCAGGATGGTCTGAATGACCAGATAGCCATGGACTTGTCTCTTGTGACTTTTCCTTTAGTCAAACTCAGAGGTTCTCAAACTTTAACCTGCCTAAGTATTACTTTCTAGGGTTATAGACCCAAAACTGTGTTACTGTACCTTTATGGGCAACTGAAGGAATTTTAGGGCTCATTTTAACGATACCCAACTTTTATTTTTAACTTCAGAGTGAAAAAAAAACAACAAAAAACCTCTTGCATGCCTTTGAAATAAAATTTTAAAAGAAAAAAATATGAGCAACAAGCTAGTGGCAAGTTACAGCAAAAAAGAAAGTTCTTCCTACCTTACGAGACGCATGTCAACCTATGCATGTAAAAGAGCCACTCCATGTACCAGCCTTCAGAAGGCTTTTACTTACAAGGGCAAATGTTCACAATAATCAAATACTCCATTCTCAAACTGTACGTCCCATGGGTCTAGGATAGTGACAAGGCTGCAATCATAATGTGTTGGAAATCATTTGAATTTAACAAGTAGCAAAAATGTGACTGCCCAAAGCCACTTAGAAGAAAGAGCTCTGTGAGGACAAAGGAAATAGACTCCTGCGCCTCCACCTGGAGGTTTCCCCACAGGTGAAGTCTGAGTACATGTCAACTGGGCTGAGTACATGCCACGTGCCGTTCCCTTCATTTGCTCCAGGGTTGGTGGAACCCCATCCTGAGCCAGCAGGGAGGAAAACAAATGGAGCCCGGGCTACTCCTGCTTGGGGTCTCTTCACCTGATCTCTACAAACCAGCTGCCTGCTCCCCATCATTCAGGTCTTAACCAAGAGGGCACCACCTCACATTATCCTAGTTGATTCTCCTCACAGCACTTTGCAGCATCAGAACCGATCCATGTATGTATCTGTGTACCCCATTCGTGTCTGGCTCCTCCACGGTCCTTTCCCATCACTACACCGTAAACCCCGCCCGGGCAGGTGATTGGTGGGCCTTGTGCAGCACTGCATCCCCCTGTGCCTACAACACTGCCTGGCACATAGCAAGCCTCTTCTAAAAATAGAAGCCCTTTTTAAGCAGTGACAAATGCGCAAAGCTGCACAATGCATAATAAATAGCCTAGCAGTAGTTGGGACCCAGTTCCATCTCTCAGCTTCCCAGTCCCAGGAAACTTTTTCTGAATACTCAACATATAGAATTGGCAGCTTCTTCTGAACCCTGAGAACTTAGTGTATCTACAACTATGCTGATGCCGGACTCATATAGCTACTGTGTGAATGAATGAATTTAGTCCAGAAGGTATATGAAGAACGAACAGCAAGAAGAATACATATATATGACACCTTCTAGCTACCTCAGAAGAAATACGTAGTATAGTACAGTAGAAAGAAGCAGGTTCTCTCAGCAGACAGGCCTGGATTCAAATCCTGCCGCCATCGTTTGGAGTGGCCACCTTACTGCACTGATGTCTCATCAGCATCACATCAGCGAAGATAATATCTCCCTCCAAGGGTTGCCAGGAGCATCAGAGATAAGGCTCAGAAAGAACAGAACAGAATATGAGTGAGCACATAAACATCATCTCATTGTACAATGGAATGTCCCCTGGAGTTTTAGTACAAACAACATAGGACTGGGTCACAAACTTCACCACCTTCCTATATAACGTCAAGCCACATACCCTCATGCCCCATTTGCCTCATTTACTAAGAACTCTTAGACTCCCAGGACATTATTTGAAAGCACTTTGCAGATGGCAAAGCACTGAAATGCCACAATAAGGAAAGTTGCTCACTTAAACTTGCCTCACTCCAATAAAAAAAAAAAGTATCATGAAGGGCTTTTACATTCAGAAAGCCCTATGCTCCTGTGCCGCTACTCACTAGAGACAGCACATCATGACACACCAATCTGGCTTAGTGACAGTGAGAAGCTACTGATTATCTTTGGCCATTTTAACTACCCCACTCCTCTGCTCCTGATTCACCAGTTTCCTGCAAGCAGTCAGGTGAAGCACAATGCCAACTTATTAATTCTGAACACTTTGCATACTTGGGCACCTACTACATACAGTCAAGTGATGTGGGGAATACCAAGATGAGTAACAATCTGTGACCAAGTTTCATTTCAACACAAAGGCCAATTATGTGCAATTAACAGTCAGCCCACTGTGGTCAGTAAAATAGGTTCTCAAATAGCTACTCAACCCCTGACCCTGTTTCAGCGAGCACCATTCTCTAATCAAGTCAGCAGGTATCTGCTGAGACCCTCCCCTGGACCAAGCACTGTGCTGTAATGGATTCGGAAAAGTGCCAGGACCTGTAAGATGTGATCCTTGCCTTCAGGAGCCCACAATGTGAACCAGCAAATAAAACAGAGGCATAAACAGATGGCTAAGAGTGTAAATGAGTGACTACAAAGCTACACATAAAAGCATCCCCTTCATTTTACAGTCACATCTCACACAAGGTGATATTTAATCAAGGGCCTCATGAGTAAGAGAAATAATTCATACTACTCATACTATATATAAAGAGATCAAAGAAAGAGTTGTTTTTCCCACCTCTCCCAAGCTGATGTGGGTCTGCAAGGTCATTTGGAAGAGGTGAGATTACCAAAGAGCCCTGAATGGCGGATATATTTTCAATAAGCACAGAAGCAAAGGGAACACGTAATACTGAGGGTGCCAAAAAAAAATGTATACATGAGTCTTGTATTCATCTTTTGTTATCGGTATATATTGAGTATTACAATTTTAATACAGTTTTCTGCTTTCTTACAATGTGTATGCATTTTGGGGGCACCCTCTATGTGGGAGCATCAGTGTGAAAAAAGACATACGGAAGGGAAGTGCAAGCCTGTTCTGTGGGCATGGGTAAAGCAAAAGCCAAGTCAGGATCCAGGAAGAAAACAAGAGGAGATGGGTCTGGACAGACTGGAAGGTTTCAATGAGAAGGTTGGGTGGGACACAAGTAACAGAGGAGACTATGGAAGGCAAACCATTAACAAACATGGCCAAAGAGCCTCTTCAATTGGGTCTATGTCTGGAGCACCACAGCAGAGCTTTGATGGGAATATTGAACCAGAAGATGACATTCCCAATCTTACACCTTTTAATATTTCAAAAGAAGCCATCGCGAAAGACAGCAAAATCTAAAGGCCAGAACTTAGGCTTGAGAGTAAATAAATAAAACTTGTATCTGCAAGTACATAATTCCAAGTATTGAAGCCCAAACTGCAAATGCTCATTTTCACAATGGAAATCCCTTCCCATTCATGCTTTACTCCAGGAATACACACATCAAAATGCCTTCTTCTTGGTATTATGAAAAACAGAGCTATGACACACACACAAAAGAAACACCACTAGGGTTATCAATGATGCTATAACTAAAAACAACAGGAAGATAATGCCATGTCAATACCTCCTAATGGTCAGGCCTAGTTGGACTGAGGAAACCTCTCAACAGAAGTGGCGGAAGCCTCATGGTTAGAGTCATTTACAATCAGACTGCAAGGCACACTCCTGTGGTCTACTTTTCTCCATGTAAGTCTAGCCACTTGGAAAGTAAGTTCAGGTGAGTGACTGGCTGGGAAGGCAAGGAGCCAAGTCGAACCATGTTTAAAGAAAAACAGGGAAACATCCTGATTCCTGATTGAGGGGCTGGTTACAACAGCGAGTTCAGTGTGTGAAAACCCACCAAGCAGTCCACATAGTGACATGGGCCCATTTCTGTGTGTGTATTATTCTTCAACAAAAAGATTCAGTTATAGGATGATGAAAAGATAATTCTTTATCATCCTTAGGAACAACAAAAAAAAGAATTTTTAAATTTCTACATTATCAATAGAAAAGTTACGGGAACCCAACCTTGGAATTTCTGATAATTATTGGTGAGATAACAAAAATACAGATGTCTAATAATGTTAAAGCATTACTCCATTAAATGAGGATGGGGACCTGGTAAATTCACAGATGATCTGCAGAATTGTAAACCAAACAAATGCTTTCCAAAATGTCCCCGAGACTCCAAACCTTTGCTGTGAAAGGACATTGAAGAGGCTGAACACAGGAAAGCTGAATCGTTCCAGAACCCCAGGAGGCCACACAGGTCTAAATGGTCTCTCTCCGGGGTGGCAGCTGGATGGCCTGATGAGCTGGCAATAAACTAACGTTCTGAGATAAGGCCTGGGGAATCACCAATTCCAAATGTATAGCAGCCTGGTCCCAAGGCATTTGGACTGAACCGGCTTCCTAGATTCTCTGGGCAGAAGCCCTTGGGGATAAAAAATCCTGATTAGACAAGATATCCCATTATAATTAAAAAGGCAAAGTTTCCTTGTTAGAACCACAAGGCTGACCATACCGGGGACTGAAAAGGCCAGAACGGAAACTAACCTACAAAGCTATTCACCGGATTCAGAGCCTTTGCACTTAGGTTGCCCAGCTTTCAAATAAGTCATTATTTTACAAATAAGCCATTTGGCAGTACTGAACTAACTGAGCAAACTTGAGTGTTACCATGGTACAAATCTAATCATGTTCTATCGAACTTCTCCTGCTATTAGTTATCTTACTGCTTCCTCTATGCAAAATAGTAATAACAACATTATTCACTGAAGGCAGATGAGATTATTTTCAATCTTTCTGCCACTGTACAACAGTCATCATCTTTATCTTCCCCACCAAAATAAAACTCTATTATTCTTCTGTAATATTCCAATCTCAATCCATACCCTCTCTCGCCATTTCAAATTTCTAAAAAGTTTTGTCTGGTCATAAACCAACTACCTACATTTCCTTGAAAGATTTATTTATATTTCTAGATGAAAATGAGATAATAATTGTTTCTACCCTCTCAGCTCAGAAAACCACATATGCTGTCCTCAAACCCCAAACCACAAATGCTAAAGACTATGAATAAGAGGAATGTCTACTTGCTTACAACTACTAAAGGAATATCTAGGGTCTTGCATTGAGAACAATCAGCTCATTCTTGACCTAGCGTCCTATTTATCTTTCTATTCTCAAAGCTAATCGCTTATATAAGCATGCCAATTTGCCTTGATTATAGAATTCTTAATAAATGAATGTTGTTTACATTTCACAAGTGTATTTGAATTTCACTCCAGGAAGCCAAGCTCATCAAGTCTTTGTAAGTGGTAAAACCAGAGATCAAAGCAAATGCCTGCATTGAACCAACAAACAATTAGGCTGGAGAATAGAGGCCTAAGCAAAAATACAACTGATTTATTGAGTGTTCTAGGCCAGAATACACCTCAGAGTCACTGTTCACTCTTTAGCTATCATATACAGAACTTTCTCTGCAAACTTTCACTACGATTATTTGATGGTCATTTCTTAAATAGTTAAATAAGTCTCTAACATTCAACAGATTTTGATCCATTCCATATTTTTCATCTTGGTGCTTTTGGTTGACTCAAACATCTTTAGGATTTTGTTTTTGTTTTTTTAACCCTTATCCTCTTTGCCTAATTTCCCCAGATTTTCTGGTACCTCTTAAACAATTGCTTTCCTACTACTCATCTGCACTTTTCACTGTGGTTTTAACTCTCATGTTTGTTTGGTGTTTGGGGGAGGCAGAAAGAGGGAAAACCTACTTCTCTAGCATGGTAGCTCCCAACCAAGGCTGCACATTCAACTCGCCTAAGGAGCTTTTAAAAATCCTGATGCTCGGGTCACACTCCAGACAAATTTATCAGGATCTCTGGGAGTGAGGCCCTGGCATCTGTATTCTGGGGGGAATCCCAGGTGATGTCAATGTGCAGGTGTGTTTGAGAAACACTGTTTTAGCTTGTTCTCAGCCAAACTTCCGGGCGGGGGGTGGATGCAAACACAAGGAAAAGAAATCAGATTCCTGTTTCTGAGCAACTCAAGGCAGGGCCTGAGATAAGTGAGGTCTGTTACCTTCAGGCACCAGCCACACCTCAGTGACCAGCACTAGGAACAGGGCCAAAATTGTGAACTATGTGACACCTTTCCCAAAGCCAATAAGTTTTTAGTAAACCAGGTCATGGGCACAGTCTACCACACAGACACACAGAAGGCAGTCAGGGAGGTTACCCCTGCAGACGGCAGGGTCTAAACACCTTAAATCTTTCAGCTTCTGTGGCAACAAATAAGGGGCTTGTAAATGCGACAGAGCTGCCTCATGAAGGAAGAAAGTAGGCTAAGGTTCCCTGTGAAATAACAGTCACTCAGGTCAGTTTCACACCACACAAGAACGCTGAAAGTGTATGAGGGGGAACACCTTTGGTATGTCCTAGAAACTACAAAAAGTTTGTGATAAGGTGCCTATCTGCGAGCAGATGCCAATGATCATGTTTTGTTCTGGTTTTTTTCTTCTGGTGGTGTTGGGTTTGTTTTTTAAGAGTGTGAAAAGAAAGCACACTTTTGTCCACATCAAATACCCTTATACCTTCAAGTAGGAATTTGGTATTTCCCACGTAAGAAATTCTCAGCCAGCTTGGCCCACAGCCGGGGGCCTCCGGACTACCAGCTCTTCCCTAGACATTGCTGCCAAAGTACATCTGTTGGAAACTGCAGAGTCCTTGGTGTCACGCTGAAAGAGAGGGTTCTGGAGAAGAGGATGGGGTGACTGGGTAGAAGTGAAGATTGCCCTACAGTCTGAACAGACACCATCTTCAAAGGAAGACAGGAGGTGAGCTGTCTCTGTCCCCAGAGTTCAAGTAGGTAAGAGTTTAGAAGGTGCGTGAAGCCTCTCTACAGACACCATGACCCGGAAGCCTGGGGACATACTCCTTGTAACGGGGGAAGGAGGACACATGCCCCACTGAAGAGTGCAAGAGCCAAGCAGCTGCACAACTTGTAACTCACCCTCCCTCCTAAGCAATCCCAGTCGGGTCTTCTCTAAAGATTCACTGCTTTGTTCCTAAGAGGGTTCCAGGTACCAGCACCCTCTTGCGAAGGAAAGACAACCATCTGGAATCAATGCTTCTTTCATTAGCTACTTTTATAACATCTATTACTTGCTTAAATATGAGGGTCCATTTCAGCTTGTCCTTATTCCCCAAGCCCTAAGTATTGAAAGAAGACCACACTCTTCAGGCAACAGTTTTGTAAAGTTGAATAAACTTCCCAAACAAACAGGAGCTTATACTTTTTCTTCTTTGAGTCCAGGAGGAACCTACCAGGAGGCCTTTCCCTGCTCTAGACATCCTTCTATGTCTAGAACCTGTAGGTGGCAGACTCATCTCAAAGAGGTACCTATCAAGCCAATAACGCACTAGCTATGTCTTGGGTTCGGAAAGATCTTTCCATCACCAGCATTTTTCATGCAACCTCAGTCTGAGCAACTCTCATGGAGAACTCACTATTCATTTTTTGACAACTCTAAATGTTACAATACTTTTCCTTAGGCTCATGCGACTTTCCGTCACCAACCCTGGAAAGTCTACTCTCTGGACCACACGGACTACAGCTACACGCTTTTGTACACAAAATTTCTTCAAAATATGAAGCCAGCTAATGGATCACCATATAATGTTCTGGAAATTTTACACTTTCAAATGCTGTGATTCTTTAAAATCTCATGACTACCCTAATAGTTGTGTCAAATTTTGTTCCTATTGACAGAGGAGGGAAATCAAGGACCAGAGAGAGAGGAGAGAGTTTAATTTACTCAAGCTGGTGCAGCAGGTATAATTCTAGAACCTACGTCTTCTGCCTCCTGGGCCAATGCTGCTTGCTAAATGAGAGGCCACAGGTAAGAGCAGTTCTTATCACTTAAGGATTAAGGGCCCGCATACCTGCATATCTACCCCACCCATCCTCCCACCCCTGATTTCACCAGTTTAGGTTGCTGCCAATCTCTCACTGGAGCCACATATTTGCATTCAGAGAACAGCCTTTAATAAACTTCTATCTTAGATGCCTAAATATATTGGCATTATTAGGGGGAGGGGGAAATGAACCCAGATAATGATGATAAGTGCAGTCCTAAGCATATATTCCTGCTCTGGAGACTAAAACAGCTCAGGGAGTTACTGTAATGGCTCAAAGTGACAACACTCCACCCGCCTTCTCCACCTCCTTTCCCTCACAACAGGAGAAAGGATGTGAAAAAACACATCAGCACACATTAGATGACGTCCTACCCATCCATCTGCTCAGCAGACCTCATGGCAAGAGCTCTCCTTGGAAGAGGTTGAAAGGGAACAACACCTTGCAGAGGGAAATAAACTTAAATGTTAAAACTTGACCTTCCCTGTCCCTTTCACAAGTAATTACATTTTGGAGTGTAGGCATTGCACTGACAGACTGCCTCTTTCCTCTGATTTGGAAAACCTAAACTTCCCAACTGAGGTAGTTCAAGTCTGCCTGGTTAGGAAAAACGGAAGAGTATACTTTCAAACCAAATCAGTTTTTAACTCCATGCCTGAAAATAGAACAGAAGAATGAAGATGCCCAAGTGTTTCACATCTAAAGAGAAATATCAAGTGCATCTCACTTTGATCACACTAAGTAATTTCTGCCAATTTTATACAGTTTGAAACTTGCATTTACAAGATTTAGATTTTTGTTTTGTTTTGTTTTTCTCTTTTTATAGCTTTACTGCTAGTTCCAGCCCCCTCCTTTTTTTCCTTCCCAGTTCTAAGATTAAGGAAGTATAATATAAGGGTAGGAGGCCGGGGAGAGGGGGGGAACGATGATGACATAGAGATTCACATCAACCTGGGTTAAAATCCTAGATTGGCTATTCAATTACAGTACTACTTTAGGTCATACAGTTAGGTAATCATTTAAGTAATCATTATTTCCTCATCTATACTGTTGCAGAAAGCTGGAGTTACTGTGAGGATTGAATGAAAACATGTAAGCATAGGGCATACTAAAAGTAGGTATTCAGAAAATGTCCCCACTTCTTCCTAAAGCAAAATGACCACATTCAAACTCAGAAGAAGCAAAAACAAACAAACAAACAAAAACTGAAAAGGAAGCTGACTCAAAGTAATCACATACCAGTTCCGGGTATCAAACATAAGATAATAATACTGCCCTAAGCAATTACTTCCTAATCTGTCTTTTTGAATCTGTTTGCTGAGCAACCTGCTATCTGATATCACACAGAGATACAGCAGCTAGGATACAGGGCTCAAAAGTACCCTTTCCGCTGCAACTCAAAAGAATCCTTAGGACAGCTCCTTGACAAAGGCACTGGGGGGACAAACAGTGACTGCAAGCCAAAAATTAGTAAAAATTATGGCATGTCTAATATAGAAAGCGGCATTCTTGGACAAAGACCATCAGTTCTTCACCACACCCAAACTCGCCTTCATAGTGTCATCTTTGAAAATAAAGGATGTGTGTGTGCATGCATGTATGTCCCCAACAATTATAGTGTTAAATAATGGAGAGCCACATGGACACTTAATTATAAATGTGTGGGATCCAAAAAATACAGGCCAATGTTACCTATAAATATGTTACATAACATACATACATCCTAAAGGAACAAAAGCTGAAGTTGATGAATTTATAATTTATGAAACACTTCCATCGAAGAGTGTAACAGAAACATCGCACATGTATATCACTTATAGCTCTACCTGAAAGGGAGGTACAAGAATACACATAGTTAGGGCCGGCCGAGTGGCTCAGTTGGTTAAGTGCTCACTCAAGAGTGTGAGCTCTGAGCAACAGCAGTTCGATGCCCGGCCCAAGCTGAGCTGCCGCTGAGCAGCCAACAGGTGGCAGGATGGCTCAGCTAGAAAAAAAAAACACCTTAATCTTCTATATTAGCAAGAATATACATAGTTAAATGTAATGAGTCAGCAATCTTTTCCCTTAAATATAAGTTTTATAACTATTATTCCAATAATGCTGAAGACAAGTTCAGAGAGGGGGGAGACTCTCCCTTAAGCTCCTAAAATTTGGATCCATGTTTATCAGTCGTTAATTATAGGAAGTTCAGTTAACACAAATCTCTATTTAAAATTTTCAACTTTTTCCTATTAAAAAACTATTATCTTTTAAAGTTTACCCCTCCGCTGATCTTAATTCAGCAATCTTTTACTCTCTCCTCTCACCTTTCCATTCATACCCACTATTTTTTTTAGATTTATACAATTTAACTCATATATACTGATGGAGAGTTGGGAAGACAGTCATTGAGTAGGTTTGTTCTCTCAAGATTTTTCAGAATTATTGGGTGTGGGAAAAGTCACGACGTATTCTTGCTATGTTTTTCGTTGCAAAAATGCGTCATGACTTTTCCGACAACCCAACAGACAGACTTCTGTCATTTATTTTTATTTACCCTTCCCCAATGCATTAAATAATCTAGAGCTTGGGTGTGGGAAGAATTGTTTTTCATGCCTGAAATGGTTCATTAATTATTGATGTAAGCCACTTACAATGAGGTACATGTATAATTTTTTGTACAATATTACTATCTGGTTTTCCTCCCTAAACACATATGATCTTGATCATATAGGAGAATAAAACTAGGCTCAATAATGCCAAACTGATTCCAATTGTAAGAGGGTAGAGAATTTCTCGAAACTTAAAATTTTGCCAACCTAAAATTTGTCCTTCAAGCCTGAGCTCCAGAATTAAGTGGTTTGAGCTGATTTCTTAAGCAATTCATGAAAAAAAGCAAAATTGGAGCATCACATGTACAACTTCAGGAAAAATCTGACAAGTGAAATACACCATAACTCTGAACTTCTATCAACCCATAGAGGTTCCTTTTAACTACTATTGTAGGTTTTCAAAGAGCAGCTGCAACTGACTAAGGATAGTTACATTAAACACCACACCAATGGGCCCAAGTATGTTCCTAACAAGAGGGCCCCAAGCTGAGACTTTTCGCAACAGCTCTGTCTCTATTCAAAAAAGGTCATCTTGGTGTTTTTTGGTTGTTTTTTGTTTGTTTTGACAGACTTAGACTATCGTAAACAATTATGAAAGAAACTGCATCCAGTGATTGTGTGTGACACACAGTAGAGTAAAAGTAGCCACAACAGCCACCCATTGCCCCACGAAACTGGTGATGTAGAATCATAAACATCTACATGCTACATTTGTGACTGCTAAACTTAATAGTAACATCAATACGACATGTTAATGATGAGACATTACTTTTCCTAAAGATTCATTTATACCATGGGTGATTCATCAGCAGGGTAACCGAGAGAGCGCCTGAAAAACACGCTGTCCCCATTGCCCAGAACTTAACTGCATTATTGTTATCTGGTTTTCCTGTGTCACTCACTGGCCCTTCCACTTCATGTACACACACCACCACCACCACCACTGCATGGATGGAAAGACAAAACCCAGAGCTAGAGGGTAAGAACCATGTGTCTGTCTGCTAGGGAGGAGATTCTGAATAAAAACGTTTGTCTCTGGACAGACAAGTGTGCACCCAGGCTGCCTTGAAAAGTAAGTAAGCCTATGCTGTTTCATTTCAGAGTGTCCCCTCTTGCATAAGATGGGAGCAGCTGTGGGAGGTCGCAGAAGATGCAAAGCAAGACAGCAGCCTCATCTATCTCCCAACTGCCACACCAGAGGTTCCTGGTGGTTTGAAAAAGCTTGTGGCCTCTGTGCTCCTCAATGGCACAAAGCTAACCTGCCATCCAGAACATTATTCCCCATATCAAGCCAGCCCCTTTTAAAGGCCTGAAGAAAGGCAATTTAAATGTCCCAGTCAGTGTTCAGACTCTGGGTCCTTTCCCAAGGTTGTGAGGTTACATGCCAAAACCCTCAGGCAGACGCAAAATTTGGCTGCCTTGAGCACAAGTTTCTCTGGCTGCCTAGCTTTGTGGCGTTTAGAGATTACTAACAAGAAAAAGAGAAACGTACAAGTGTAAGGAATAGGAAGGCGTCCGATCTTGCCCAGTTCTCTCCCAACATCCCTTAAAAGAGACTGGGACACTAAAAAATCAGTCTGGGGACCAACTGTAGCAGACTCTGGCTAGGGCGAGGGAGAGGCCGCCACACCCTCTTGAGCTCACAGCACTGACAAGCTTGGCAGGGAGGAGCCCACAAACTTAGTCCCAGCAGGAACGGGAGAAAGAACACTGGAGTCTTCAGTGTCTTTGATTTGAGAAGCCTTAAAGCTAGGAGAAGCGGATTTCGGAAGGGAGCCGGGGATTTGACTGGGTGTCGGAGAGGAGGGGTCGCCCCTGGAGTCAGAACAGCTCGCAACACGTCCCCGAAAACCAGCACATTTTTGTGGTTTAAGATTTAAGACCAGAAGGAACGCGCTGAGGGGGAAGCTTAGCTCGCCTGGGTTTCAGATGCCTCCCTTCTCGTTTAGGGATCGGAGCGCCGCACTACCGCGGGTTTCCTCTTTTCCTCTTTCGGGGGAGCTCCCCTCAGTCAAGCTGCATCGTCCGTGTCCAAGTTCACCCTAACGCACCTCTCGGCACACCGCCCACGGCCGGCCACAGGAACCCATCTGCCCGGGACTCAGCAGGCTCGGGGCTGGGCGCCCGCCGGATGGTCCACAGGGACTCGGGGTTTGCGGGAATTTCCTCTTATAAAACAAAAAGCCTTAGCGGCTCACCACCCCCACCTCCCCCGGCCCGCGCCACCTTCCCTTCACGCCCACGCCGCACCTCCTGGGCACACGCGCTGCGAGGTGCCTCTCCCGCCAGACAATGGGTTTGGGGCTGGCCAGGCAGTCTGCCCCTAACCCCCGGCCCCATCCAGGGACCCCGAGGGGGCAGAGCGCAGGGGGCTGGAAGAGGGGCGGAGAGTAGCTAGGCGAGGGAGACCACAATAGGGAGGGTGGGCGCCTCCCCCTCGGGACAGGAGGCTCGCTCCCGGCGCGGGGAGAAGGGGAGGGAGTGGGGGTCAGACGCGCTGCCCGGCCCGGGGCCCCGCTCCGACCGTGGCCGCCGCACACTCACCAGCACGATGGCAAATCGCTCCTCCAGTTCACCTGGCTCCGGCATCGGCAGCTTCAAAGGCACGTTGTGCGCCCTGAAATCGGTCTGCTGCGAATCCATGCTCCCCGCGTTGCCCATGTTGGCTGCACGCCGGGGCCGGGGGCTGCTCCGGGCCCCTCGCGTCCACGTCAGAAATCAGAACAGCTCCCGGCGGCCGGCTCCCACCGGCTGGGGCGACCTGCCGGGTTCCCCGCTTTCTGCTGCGCCCTGGAGACTGTGCAGAGCGCACCGGCCCCTAGCAGCGCTCCGAGCCGAGCCGCCCCCCGGCCTCCCTCATGCTCCCCGCCGCCCCAGGGCCGCCCCGATCTCTTTTCCTCTGGAGGGGTCGTCAGGGCGCCGGGCGCCTATCTGCATGTTGCTCCGCTGGCACCCCACTCCCTGCCAGCAATCCCGGACAGCGGGTGCGTGGCGTCTCTGACTCGATCTCCCACCCGGGCCTCCGCCACCACTGACACTTCCAGCCCACGGCCGCCGAACACAGCGCTCGCTCCGCGAGCACCTCCAGCAGACAAATGCAGCTCCGCGCTCCCGACACAATGCCCCCTCTAGCCCGGCCCCCACTCAGGACCCGGCTCCGCCCATTCGCCCCGCGGACTGCCGGGACGCGTAGTTTCGGCCCAAAGTGTCCGCATGCCGAAACCACGCCGGCTCTGGAGGGCAGGGCCGGGTTATGACCGCAAGCAGCAAAGGCAATCTGTACGCCTCTAGACACAGCTTCTGTCATTTTTGACCCACTTCACTCCCACAGGAGAGATAACCATTGCGTCTACATCGATGCTGACACTTAGTAGGCATATTTGACAAATGAATGAATGATCCAATCAATCAATGATTGAATTGCACATTCTGATTCAAATTTCAGGAGCTGGCTGCTGTTCAACCTGGGACCTCAAAGGTATGGCAACATCTTTTTTCATAAACGGAGTGTGAGTCCATGGGTGTTTGTTTTATTGTTCTTTCTTCCTTATGTATGTTACATATTCTTTTGTGTAATTGAAATGTTTTATAAACAAATATATACTTCTATGGATATTGATAAATATCCACTATGGGTCAGACCCCAGGAGTTGGATGAGAAAGATTCAATTCAATTCAAAATAAACACCTATCAATGGCAATTATGTATGGGTTACATACTCTGTTCCTCGGTGGGAGAAAGAAAGAGGATTGCTCCCACTCTGGAATACTTCACAATCTAGTGAAGGAGAAAATTTACACAAATAACCATATTTCGTGTAAGATGGAAATAAGGACAGACTGTTTGGAAAGGCTTTGGAGATGATCTTTGGCTGTAACAATTTTATTCCTCCATAATAGTCTTGTTCCAGGTGTTTGACAGTCCCGGTTGGAGAATTCAACACTCCTCTCTTAATATTCATTAAAATAAGTAGACAGAAAATCAATAAAGATATAGAAATCTTCAAAAATACTATCAACACAAAACATAATTAAAAATAATAATAAATAATAAAAAATACTGTCAACAACTTGATCTAATTGAGTTTAGAGACCACCTCACCAAATAACAGCAGAAAACATAACTTTTTTTACCATTTCTTTTTTTATTAAATTATTTTTTATTATGAAATAAACATTTTTAGAATTAGTTTCAGCTGTACAACACAGTGCAATAGTTATACTTTTTACCCTTCGAAGTGACAACCCCCCGCCCCCAATCCACCACCCCATTTCCCCCCAATATCATACATATCTATTACAAATCCCTTGATTCCACTCCCACACTATACTCCATGTCCTATGACTATATTATGTCAGAAAACATAACTTTTCAAGTGCACAGGAACATTTACCAAGATTGACCATATTCTGGTCAATAAAACAACTCTCAGTAAATTTTAAAAGATTCCAATATTACAAACTATATTTCCCTACCACAATAAAATTAAATTAGAAATAAAATATGCAAATCAAGAAAAATATCTGGAAAATCCTCAAATATCTGGAAACTAAACAATGCAATTCTAAAAAACCATAAATCAATTTTTAACATTAAAGGAAAAATTTTAACATTTTGAACTGAATGAAAGTGAAAACACAACATATTAAAATTTGTGGATGCAGTTAAAACAGTACTTAGAAAGAAATTTAGAACACTAAATGCCTGTATTAGAAGAGAATAAAAGGCTCAAATCAATGTCTTTAATTTCCATCTTAAGAAACCAGAAAAAAGAAACACATGAAACCAAACTAAGCAGAAAAATAGAATAATAGAGATGAGAACAGAAATCAATGAAATAGAAAACAGGAAAAGAATAAGAAAATGATGAAAGCAAAAGCTAGTTCTTGAGAAGATCAATGAAATAGAGACTCATCAGGAAAAGACAAAAGAGAAATAACCAATTTCACAAATGACAGAATGAACATCCCTGTAAATTTTACACATATTAAAAAGGATAATTGGGGAATGCTTTGAACAGTTTTATGTTAATAAATTCTATAATGTAGATGAAATGGATGCATTTATTCTGTGAAAGATACCAACTACCAAAGTTTATTCAAGATGTAGTAGATAACTTGAATTGTCATGTATCTACTAAAGAAATTGATTCTGTTTAAAATCTTCCCACAAAGAGAACTACAGGCCTAGGTAGCTTCACTGAGAATTCCACCAGTCACTTAAGGTAGAAAGAATACCAGTTCTACCCAAACTATTCCAGAAAGTTGAAATCAGTATTTCCCAACTCATTCTGAAAGGCAACATTACTCTGATACCAAAATCAGTCGAAGACATTAAAGAAAACTAGAGCCAACATCCCTCAAGATAATAGATGCAAAAATCCTTAACAACATTTTAGCAAATAGAATCCAACAATATATAACAAAGATAATACATCATGACCAAGTGGGGTTTATTCAGGAATGCAAGGTTGTTTTAGCATTCAAAAATCAATCCATAATTCACCATATTAACAGATTAAAAAAGATAAAACACATGATCATCTCAATAGATGGAAAATAAGCATTAGGCAAAATCCAACATTCACTCCTGATTAAAAACAAAACAACAACAACAAAAACCTCAGCTGACTAGGAATAGAAAAGAACTTCCTTAACTTGATAAAAAGCATCAACAAAAAATCTACTGCCAATAATACTTAATGGTAAAAGGCTAAATGCTTTCTTCCTACAATCAGGAGTAAGGCAAGAATATCTGTTACCATTTAATCCAACATTGTGTGGGAAGTTCTACCCAGTGTAATTAGAAAGAAAACAAAGAAAAAGGCATTCAGTTTGGAGAAGATAAAGAAAACTATCTTAATTCACAAATGATATGTGCTATGTAGCAAATCTTATGGACTCTGTAAAATAGTTACTAGAACTAACACGTGACTTTAGCAAGGTTTCTGGATACAAGATTGATATATAAAATTAAAATATATTACTATATAGTAGAGATAAACTTTCAAAAATTTAAATTTAAAAAATACCATTTATAATATAATAACATGAGAAATATAAACATAAAATATAAAATTTCTCCTTCTGCCAAGGATAGATCTGGCAAAAGATGTGCAAGACCTGTACACTGAAAACTACAGTACATTGTGTTCATGGGTCAGAAACTCAATATTTTTAAGATGCCAGTTCTCCCCAAATGGATCTACTGGTATAGATTCCATGCGTTCCAAATACAAAATCCCAGCTGACTCTTTTGTAGAAATTGACAAGCTATTTCTAAAATCCCCATGCAAAAAATGAACTTCAATATATACCCCACACCATGTACAAAATAACTCAAAATGGATCAGATACCTAAATGCAAAACATAAAAATATAGAACTTCTACACAAAAATATAGGAGAATATCTTTGCTATCTAGGGTTAGGCAAGGATTTCTCAGATCAGCAAGAAAAATTTGATAAATTGGACTTCATCAAAGTTTTCAACATTTTTTTTTAAAGATTTTATTGGGGAATTGGGGGAGGGGAACAACATTGGGGAATCAGGGAAAGGAAGCAGACAAGTTGCTGCCCTTTGGTTCTTCAGTCTAGTTGTGGAGGACATCGCTTCACTGGCCCACGTTGGTATTATGATCATTGCACTCTTCCTGGGTGAGGTAGTCGCTTGCCTGCCATTGGACCTCTGCTCACGGCACCTCACGATAGCTCATGCCAGCCGCCGACCAGCCCCACTGCAGCCTATGCCATTGCCAGCGACTCCAGGCAGCCCATCTCCAGGTCAAGCTGTTGTTCATCATCTTAGCTGTAGAGGGCGCAGCGTCACTGGCCCTCATATGGGATCTGACCAGGGCCCTGCTGCTCAGAGCTGGCGTCCCAAGCCAACTCTTAATCAACTCGCCACTCGGCCAGCCTTCAACATCTGCTTTTTGAAAGGCACAGTTAACAAAATCAAAAGACCTACTTCAGACTAAGAGAAAATATGAGTAAATTACATACCTGATAAAGGACCTGTACCCAAAATACAAACAAAACAAAACAAAACAAATTCTCAAAACTTAATAAAAAGAAAACAATGGACAAAAGATTTGAACAGACTCTTCACACAAGGAAATATACCCATGGCTAATGAACACATAAAAAGATGCTCAATACCATACCTCATCAGAGAATGCAAATTAAAACTACACTGAAACACTACTACACACCTATTAGAAGGGCAAAAATTAGAAAGACCATACCAAATTTTGGCGAGGATGTGGAGTAACTGTTGATGGGATTGTAAAATTACATAACCACTTTGGAAAACAGTTTGGTTCTTCCTTAAAAATTTAAACATACACCTACCATATGTCCAATCAGTCTACTCATAGGTATTTACCCAAAAATAATGGAAGAACATGTTGATACAAATAGTTTTACATAATATTTATAGCAACTTTATTTGTAATGACTAAAAACCAGAATTAATTTAAGTGTCCATCAACAGATGAGAGAATAAGCAAACTGTGGTATTTTCAAAGAATGGAATATTAATCGGCAATTAAAAAGTGTAAGCTATTAATACAAGCAATGCAGTTGAACCCCAAAATAATTATGTTGAGTGAAAAAGACAGACAAAAATAAGTGTGTACTATATGATTCATTTATACAAAATTCTAGAGAATGCAAACTAATCTATAGAGACAGAAAGAAGACTAGTGTTTGGGAAGAGGGAAGACAGAATTCCAAAGGTCCTGAAGACACTTTGTGGGCTGCGGGATGTGGATATGTTAATTCACTTGATTATGGTGCTGGTTTCATGGGTATATACATATGCTAAAACTATCAAATTGTAAACTGTAAATATGTACAATTTATTGTTGGTTAATTATATCTCAAAAAACTGTTACAAAAATTAAAACTCAATTAAATTGTTTTCTCCTAATCCTTCATGGAACTTAGAATACTTTAACTCAAATTTCTCCCCTCCTGTCTTCCATGTTAGTGTTATCTATTATTTTAATTCTCCTTTGTTTACTTATTCACATTAGTCTTTAGTATTAATAATATTATTAGTATAGCCAATCCTTATTTAGATTTACCAATATCCTTACCAATTCATTTGCTTTTTCCATGCCACTTTTTGCTTCTGGATTTATTTTTTCTTTTTCAGAAGTACATTCTTTAGTGTTTTTTTCAATGAGAGATTTTGAATGGCAAAATTATCTGACAATGTCTTTTTGATCTCAGTCTTGAATATATTTTATTTGGTTATGGAATGCTAGGTTGAAAGTTCTTTTCCCTCTCCATTTTGAAAATATTATTCCAAAATGGAGCCAGCCATCTACTAGACACAGAGTGCAAAGCACTGGTTATAAAGATGCTTAATTATCTCAGGGAGAACTTCAAATAAGAGATAGGAAACATAAAAAAGAACCAGTCAGGGGCCAACCAAGTGGCGCATTGGTTAAGAGCTGGTTTGGGACGCCAGCTCTAAACAGCAGGGCCCTGGTTTGGATCTCACATGAGGGCCAGTGATGCTGCGCCCTTTACAGCTGAGATGGTGAACAACAGCTCGACCTGGAGCTGGGCTGCTGTAAGTCGCCAGCGACAGCATAGACTGCAGTGAGGCTGCAGTGGGCTGCCATAAGCTACTGTGTGTGGCTGGCAGCCAGCGTAAGCGGCTGGCAGCTGGCATGAGCTGCCAAGAGCCACCATGAGTGGCCATCCAGTGGCCAGCGACCGATCTACCCCACCCAGGAAGAGCGCAATGATAATACCAACATGGGCAGTGAAGCGATATCTTCCACAACTAAAGAACAAAAGGACAGCAACTTATCTGTTCCCCTCCCCCAATTCCCCAATTAAAAAAAAAAAAACTTAAAAAAAAAAACCGAACCAGTCAGAAATGAATATAATAGCTGAAATAAAGAATACATTAGAGGGAATCAACAGTTGATAGAAGAAGCAGAGGATCAAATCAGAGATTTAGAAGATAAGATAGCACAAAACACCCAATTAGAGCAACAAAAAGAGGAGAGTTTAAGGCGCCTCTGGGACAACATCAAGCATACCAACATTTGCATTATAGAGGAACCAAAAGGAGTAGAGAGAGAGCAAGAAATTGAAAACCTATTTGAAGAAATGATAATGGAAAATTTCCCTAACCTGGCAAAGAAAATAGAGATACAAGCCCAGGAAGCATAGACAGTCACAAACAAGATGAACCCAAAGAGGCCCACACCCAGGCACATCTTAATTAAAATGCCAAACATTAAAGACAAAGAGAGAATTTTAAAAGCAGCAAGAGAAAGGCAGTTAGTTACTTACAAGGGACTTCCATAAGTCTATCAGTAGATTTCTCAACAGAAACTTGGCAGGCCAGAAGGGATTGGCACAAAATATTCCAAGTGATGAAAAGCAAGGACCTACAACCAGGATTACTCTACCCAGAAAAGCTATCATTTAGAATCAAAGGACAGATAAAGAGCTTTCAAGACAAGAAAAAGCTAATGGAGTTCATCACCACCAAACCAGTACTACAAGAAATGTCAGAGGACTTCTTTAAGAAGAATAAAAAAAAGATTAAAAAAAATATGAATAATAAAATGGCAATAACTACATATCTATCAACAATTACTTTAAATCTAAATGGATTAAAATCTCCAATCAAAAGATAAGGTAGCTGAATGGATTAGAAAATAAGACCCTTATATAGGCTGTCTACAAGAGACACGCTTCAAATAGAAGGGCACACACAGACTGAAACTAAAGGTATGGAAAAAGGTATTTCATGAAAATGGAAACAAAAAAAGCTGCAGTAACAATACTTATATCAGACAAAATAGACTTTAAAACAAAGGCTATAACAAGAGACAAAGAAGGACTCAGTAATCCCACTTCTAGGTATTTATCAAGAAACCCAAAACACTACTTCGAAGGGACATGTGCATCCATATGTTCACTGCAGTATTATTTACAATAGCCAAGATATGGAGACAACCTGAATGAATGGATATAGAAGAGGTGGTATGTATTTACAATGGATACTACTCAGTCGTGAAAAGGAACAAAAACTTGCCATCTACAACAACATGGATTGACCTAGAGGGTATCGTGCTGAGTGGAGGAAGTCAAACAGAGAAAGACAAATGCCATATGATTTCACTTATATGTAGAATTTAAAGAACAAAATAAACAAACAAAACAAAAACACACTCATAGATACAGAGAACATTTTGGTGGTTGTCAGATGGGAGGGGAGTTGGGGGGGTGAGTGTAAAAGGTGAAGGGATTAAGAAGTACAAATTGATACTTACAAAATGTCACTGTAATGTAAAAGAGGTAGCATAAGAAATATAGTCAATAATATTGTAATAACTGTATGGTGTCAGATAGCTACTAAATTTATCGAGGTGATCACATCATAAGTTATAAATGTCTAATCACTATGTTGTACATCTGAAACTAATATAATATTGTATGTCAACTGTAATTGAAAAATAAAAAAAGTTATTAAAGTTCAAAATAAATGAATGAATGAAAGAAAAAGGAGAAAAGAAAAGAAGAAAGGACAACACAAAATGTTGTTCCTTGTATGAAAAGTGAAGTTCAAACTATTTTTCACCATCCTACCCACTGTGTTACCGACTCTCTCCCTTCATCCTACATTCCTCTACTCTATTGCTTTCTCCCAAATCCTCCCTAACAGCCTACTTTAAAAATGATTGGATAGTTGGTTCTTAGCCTATGATATCAACAACAATGGTAACAACAGAGGAATGTGCTGCTAACTTGTAATGTCTGCTTTTATTTCAGGGAGTCCTCTTAACTTCCCAACTTATTATTAACTGTCACCTAGGAGGGCAAGGGTTCCTAAGCTGGGCTGCGTGGGAAGCCCAGGATACCCCATCCACACCTGCCCTCCTCTACAAATAAACATCTTCCAAGGCTATCCATCTGGCACCTTTCAACAGCTTCCAAGTCTAAGAAAACAAACCCTTTGCAAAAGGGGTTTTTTAAACAAAAAATCCCAATGGGAACATTTTTGTTTCTGGCTTCAACCACTTCAAGCAGAATAAACAGCATGGGGGAAATAAGAAAGTAAATGAGTTGGAGTAAAATCTGTTTCCACAGATATATATATATGTATATATATATACGTATATATATATATATACATCTAGATTTATAATATTTACATATTATACACCTAGATTTACAATTTTATTTGCTTTTCTCATTTGTTCTTTGGGAGAGTTGATTTTTAAGGGATCATAAGGAAAAAAGTGTCTTTTCTTCTATAAGAGGCATTCAGACTTTCTGAAATCTCCTGTCCTTTCTTCCCTCTCTGACTCAGCCCAAATATATGAAAAATTACCCCTTTTTTGGTGTCCAGAGAAGAAATTTTCTCAAACACTTGATTATTCTGTCCAGCAACTATGACTTCCTTGACTTGTAATTCGAACACTAAAGGCTAATATCGTGGTAAGAAAATATACTTGGTGGATTTGGACCCTGTCTAGCTTGAGCACTGGGAGTGACCATGGGAAAATGCATTTACCTCTTCAAGCCTCAGTTTCTGTATCTATAAAATGGAAATATTGATAAAATACTCATGTCACCGGTGAATTGTTAAGATTAAAGGAAATAACTACACAAACCAACTATCTGGATTATGCCTGGAATATGGTGCGATGTTCAATAAGTTATCTTCCTCCTTTTGTTCTTTTTTCAAGGTGGTAATGAATTTAATCTTGGGCTTTTTATTGAAGGAATAAAATTTTCTGCTGTATATTAATGCATAAAGGGAAAATATGTAAATACATGGTATTTGTTTCAGATAACAGAAAGATGTATTTACATAAAATGGAACATACTTTGATTTATAGTTTATGAGTGCTTCCTAATGTTCCAGTTCATTCAATGATAAAGCTCTATTCTGGTCACTCAGAAAAAAAAAAGTAATTCAAAAAGTTAATGTCACTGTCCAAGGAATCCAAACAGTATTTCCTAAACCTGCCTGATAATAAGAGACACCTGGGATGCTTAATAAACATACGGATTCCCAAAGGCCTTTCCTAGAAATTCTAATTCAATAGGTCTGGGGTGGGCCCAATAATCTGTATGTTTGACAAAAACCCCAGATGTTTCCTATTTTAGGCAAGTTTAGGAAACACTGATTAATTGCCTGGGGCTGGGGAAATGACTCATCTGCAATTAAGCAGTAATGCCTCTACTTAAGGAACAATGCCAAATGATTTTAGAGCCATTGAATAATTATAACATATATGCTGCTCTAAAAATTGAATTAGCTATTATTTCAATCAGAAGGATTATTCCTTTTAAAATATATTTACACAAATTTTTAAAGTTTTAAAAAAATGTCACCAGTTCTCCTTATTTGCATTTGTTATGCTTTTTAGGTTTTGGAAACGAACAAAGCATTACTGGTTCTAATGTATATGTTGTCCACAACCTATTTTGGGACAGATTTGTCAGGTGTCCAAATTTTGAGGTGGAATTTGGGTTATGCAGGTTTCTTCCTGCCCTAAATTCAGACTTATATGCAAAAATAGACCGAACGGATGCCAAACATTGCATTATACATAGAAGAAATAAAATTGCCCAGAGCTACTGAATGCTACTGACAGTATTTTCATTTTATCAAATTAATTTTACTAACATGTTTATTGTATTATATCATTCTAGTTGCAATTATTTTCCATACACAATTAAGATCAAAGAAAAGTTCACTGGCGGAAGGAAGGGGGAGAGGGCTGGGCAGCTTATTAGTAGAACCAAAAGATTCCACTCAAAGGATCAAGCCCCTTGCCTGCTCTGTAATCACTAGTTACAAACACCTGCATAACTCACCCTCTCGCAAGAGAGCTGAACTCTGCTAACCTCATCCAACTGTACCAGAAAAGTGCTTACAACAGGGGCCAGACAGGCCTGTCTCAGGTCCAGTTCTCATTGCCTGGTTGCTTTGTTTTGTCAGTTTTAGGGAGTGGGGGGTGTTCATTAAAATTCTTTTATTTTTTTTAAAGATTTTTATTGGGGAATTGGGGGATGGGAACAGCGCAGGGGAATTGGGGGAAGGGGAAGAGACAAGTTGCTGTCCTTTTGTTCTTCAGTCTAGTTGTGGAGGACGTTGCTTCACTGGCCCAAGTTGGCACCATCATTGCGCTCTTCCCGGGTGAGGCAAATCAGTCGTCGGCTTCCGGACGGCCGCTCATGGCAGCAGCTGGCCGCTCACGCTGGCTACTGGCTACATACGGTAGCCCATGGCAACCCACTGTAGCAGGGGCTGCAGCCCAGCCTTCGCAACTCAAGGCAGCCCAGCTCCAGGTTGAGCTGTTGTTGTTTAGCATCTTAGCTGTGGAGGGCAGTGTCACTGGCCTTCATATGTGGGATCTGAACCGGGGCCCTCTGGTGTCCCAAGCCAGTTCTTAACCAACGCGCCACTTGGCCAGCCCTCATTAAAATTCTTAAAGAAACAATTCCAAATATTGAATTGAAATCTATGAGAAGGAAGCAAGCACCAAAAGCAAAATATACAGAGGGTGCCAAAAAAAAAATGTATACACATTTTAAGAAAGGAAAACTGTATTAAAATTGTAATACTCAATATATACCAATAACAAAAGATGAATATAAGCCACGTTTGATTTCTGCAATTACAAGAGGTGCTCAAAGTGGTTACCATCAGCACCCAGACACTTCTAATTATGGCAAACTACTACTTGAGCAATGTTGACCAAAGTGTCTACTTGTATACATTTTTTGAGCACCCCGAGTATATATATATTTTTTCTTCTTAAATCTCTATTGCACTGACCATGCTGGAAAATGGGAATTCAAAATATTAGAAATGCAATGAGGTTTTGGGGAATGCATAGCCCCGGACAGATGCCTTGACACCTATTGTTTTGTCTGTACAACATCCCTCCTTCTTGAAAGAGCACCCTCATCTAGGAACACTTTTTTCCTCCATTCCATCGTATTATTAACAAAAGAGCTGCCACATTTCCTTAGCCGTCTTGGCCACAGCTGACCTGTTGAAGGGTGGGGTTCTCACTCAGACTTGGCAATGATCCTTCCCCCTCCCTTCCGACTTTTGGATTTTAGACTAAAAGTATCAGGTTACATTATCTCAGGTGACTGCAGCTCTACTCCATAAAGTTTGAATGTGGTTGATGACAGTGGTGACTGATAAGCAGAGAGAAAAGAAGCAGAAGGAAAATGAGGTGCAGAGATAGAAGATGGTGAGTAGGATCTACCTGAAAACCCTACTTATGTGAGAAGGCAGTTGGGAAGTTGAATAGTTTTGTTGTTGTTTTTTTTAGCTGAGCCATCCTGCAGCCTGTTGGCAGCTCAGCGGCTGCTCAGCTCGGGCCAGGACTCAAACCGCTGTTGCTCAGAGCTCGCACTCTTGAGCGAGCGCTTAACCAACTGAGCCACTCAGCCAGCCCTTGAACAGTTTTTTAAATGCTAAGTCCCAATTTCTTTGTCTGTTATATAAGGGCAATAGCAATATTTACTTCAAGTGGTTTTTGTGAGGAATAATTGTGGTAATTCATATAAATCACTAAATACTGGACCCAGTAAACGTCAGCTATTAAGCACCTCTCGGCATGGGGCTAAGAAAGCTGCAAGCATGGGACCCACATTCAGATGACATGATGTGACAAGATTTCTGGCATTAGCAGAAAAATATCCTCCAAGTAAATTGACAGCCGACTAAAATTTTAACAAAAGCAAAAACCCTAGCATAGCCATGATAGTGGCCTATGATTAATCAGGTCCTAAAGAAAACCCCAGAACAGGATTAATAATGATAATAGTAATAATAAATCATCTATTCTGAGTGCTAACTGGAGGCTAGGCAGGAAACTATTTTGTATCTGTCTTTAATAGTTACTACCCCTATATAAGTTAGGTTTATTCTTAGTCCTATTTTGCAGATGAGGAAACTGATGCATAATGTTGAAACCTGCCTTCAAGAAGATGATTCACTAAAAACCCAGTGTTCCCAGCACCTCAGGGGTGATTGGCCAGTGTATTTAAAAGTGGCTATTTCTCACTTTTCTCTGTCACCCCTGTCCATCAGCTTGCCTTGGTTACTGATCAGTTGCCAAGTCGGTGAAATGGCCATTGCCACACTGAAGGAATTTAAGCTCAGGCCAGAGAAGCCTATTTCACTGTCCCGCGTGGCTCCCTTTCTTGCCTTCTAGTTCTGGGCATGCTCCGTGGTTCTATTTCAGTTCTTCACTTTCCTCCCTGCACCACTCCCCGCTTCTGCTTGCAAGACTTGCTCTGGAACTGCTTTCTTTCCCAAAAGTTCTTTACAGGAACTTTTGGATAAGACTGAATTACCACCCAGATCAGGGTCTCTTTATTTAAACTAGTCTTTTTATTTTATGTTTTTTATTTTGTAATTCTTGACTGCCCCTGGCTCCTATGGCCTCTGCTTAGTCTCAGTCATTGCTTTGCCCTGACTTGTGGGATTACTATATGTTCTAATTGGGACTATTAATTTGTCTAGCTCTAGTTACACATGATCACAGCTTCCCAGGAAACGTCAGGTCCATCTGCTCCCTAAACCAGCATATTCTGATTACCTACCTCTGCCTTGGCACCCTTCATCCTCGTCTGGCATGCTATGTCCTTAACCTCTTGAAATATGTTTTCTTTTTTCATCAACTAGCTTATAGGTTCTAGCTGTAGAATAATATGCTTCATGGTATGATTCTCAGTCCATCTGCACGTGAATCATCTGGAGTGCTTTATGAAAATGAAAAGTTTTAGTCCCATCCCTATGAATCAGAACCACTATGGTAAGCCCAGGAAGTAAGCATTTTTAACAAGCTACCTAAGTGATTCTTAGGCATACAGAGCTTGGTACCCATTGTACTGGAAGAACAGATACTATAATCATAGACTTTTTTAAAAAAACTTCAGGAACTTCCAGTTCTGTGCTTAGCACCTGGAAGATTCTCACTAATTGCTCATTGGATTAGGGAATGAATAAGTCTGATTTTAGAAGGAAATCAATCATTGGGAAATCTTCCCTACTCTAAGGAAATATTGGCAATTTTCACTAACCATGCCCCAAATACCAACTTCAATTAATATAATCCTCATGAGTTACTCATAAGTTAAACTGCTTAAATCTCCTTTGGATTTAGCTTCTTACTAAAATAATGCAATTTTAATTTACTTTGGCTGTGATGAAGCATCATATCAAATTGGTTCCAAAATCTCAAAGTGTTCTTTAATTAATTTCGACCTCCTCCTGGGTAGAATCTAGAAAAGTTTCCTCCAATTATATCTGGAAGAAAATACCAAAGTGATTCTTATAAGCCAGGTAAATATTGCTATAGGGACAACTGAAAAGGTTTTAATGTTCTAACGTACTGTTAATTCAACAAATATTTACTGTACTTAAAACATTCAGATTGTTATCATAAGCAGAGCATACAAGAAAGCCAATGATTCCCTATTGCTCCCTGGGAATATTAATATCTTGATTTCTTTATTCAATTAGGTTTGGAAGTTCTTTTTGCTCCCTACCTGCAGCCCATTTAAGGCTGGGTGACTCCAGGAAGACACTTTGGATTACTGACTTTAAGAAACCTCTTGCTCACAGCACAACTCATTAACACACAAGCTTCCCTCCAGACTATGTCTTTCTAACAGGTGTTGCCTTGATCTCTTTGCTAATTTTACTCTGACTTTGAACACGGGAAAGGGGAAATGAAGCAAAGGTGATATAACTAACTATGAGCTCTAAATATGCTATTGCTTTTCATCTTTACAGTGACCTTGTGAGGCAAACAATTTTCTTCCCATGTTACAGAAGAGACAGGGAATGTTAATAGTGGTTATACAGTGGGATCAAATCATATATCTAAGAAGTGGCACAGCCAGGACTCAATTTCCCATTTCTTTGGTCTCTAGGCTCATCTACTTCTACTATGCCATGTTGCATCATCACTTTATCTTGCCACTTTTTCAACACCTTTCTGCCCTCTCCCTGGGATGTGGTTATTGCCCGTGGCCATGTGTTGGTCTTTCTGCTCTTAACTAGTCTCACCCAGGAGTTCCCTAGCAATCGGATGCTCTGCTGATTCCCTCTTACTCAGCCACTCTCCTTTCCACCCTCTGTCAGCTTCTCCTTCACGGCCAGTCTTTCTAAGCTTAGACACCAGAGCACCACTTGCAGAAACAATGCAATAGGATAGTCTTCTTTGATGACTTCTACATGTCTTGTTGTGAATAGGATGTAAGTATTAGTTGAAAACAGGTTTGACTGCCTATAACACAAAGTCCACCTACAGTGGCTTAACAAAAAGTGGTTTATCTCTCTAATATAACAAGAAAACCAGAGGTACATATTTGCACGAGATGCTATAATGACTTCACAGCTACCATGTCTGCAATTCTACTGGCCTCTCCCTCCATCATGATGGCAAGATCACTGCTGTATCTCCAGCTAGTGCATCCACATTCAAAATCAGATGAAAAAAGAGCAGGACAGTGTCAGTTATATTCCTCCTTGTTTACCAAGAAAGCAAAATCTTTCCCAGAACACATCTCTCTACACATATCCAGCAGACCTCACCTAAAGCCATGTTGAACAGAATGGGTCACAAGGCCGATCTCCAACTGTTAAAAAGGCAGAGAAAGCACTTGAAAATCAATATAATCCAACACATCAAGAGGCTAAAGAAGAAAAATCACATGATCATATCAATAGGTGCAAAAAAAGCATTTAACAAAATCCAACACTTGTATATGATGAAAACTCTCAGAAAACTGGTAATAGAAGAAAACTTTCTTAACTGGATAAAGATCATCATCTACATAAAAACCTGCAGCCATCACACTTCTACTTAATGGTAAGAAACTAGAAGCTTTCCTGCTAAGATCAGGACCAAAGCAAGGATGTCCCCTCTCAACACTCCTTTTCAAGATCATACTAAAAGTCCTAGCTACATAGATTGGAAGGAATAATATCATTAAAATGGTCATACTACCCAAAGCAATCTACAGATTTAATGCAATCCTTATCAAAATACCAATGGCATTCTTCTCAGAACTAGAACAAATAATCCTAAAAATTATTTGGAATCACAAAAGACCTTGAATAACCAAAGCAATCTTGAGGAAGAAAAACAAAATTGGAGACATCATACTTCTTGATTTCAAACTATGCTACAAAGCTATAAAAATCAAAACAGTGTGGTAGTGCCACAAAAACAGATAGAAGGATAATTGGAGTGGAATAGAGAGCCCAGAAATAAACCCTCAAATATATAGTCTATTTATCTACAACAAAGGAAGCAAGAATATACAATGGAGAAATGACAATCTCTTCAACAAGTGGTATTGAGAAGATGGACAGATACATGCAAAAAAAAATGAAACTGGATCACTGTCTTACATTATATACAAAAGTAAACTCAAAATGGACTAAAGACAAATATGAGACCTGAAACCATAAAGCTCCTAGAAGAAAACATAGGTAATAAACATCAGTCTTAGTAATATCTTTATGGATATGTCCCCTTGAGCAAGGGAAACAAAAGCAAAAATAAACAAATGGGACTTCATAGAACTAAAAAATTTCTGCACAGCGAAGGAAACCATCAACAAAACAAAAAGACAACATATTGAATGGGAGAATATATTCATAAATGGTATATCAGATAAGGGTTTGATATCCAAAATATATAAGAAACTCATACAATTCAATAACAACAACAACAAAAATCTGATCAAAAAATGGACAGAGATCATGAAGAGACATTTCTCTAAAGAAAACATACAGATGCCAACAGGTACATGAAACAATGCTCAACACACTAATTATCAGGGAAATTCAAATCAAAACAACAATGATATACCACCTCACACTAGTAAGAATGCTATTATCAGAAAGTCAACAAGTAACATGTGTTGGTGAGGATGTGGAGAAGAGGGAACCCTTGTGCACTGTTGGTAGGACTGCAAATTGGTGTAGCCACTAATGAGAAGAATGGAGGTTCATTGAAAAACTAAGCCAGAAAACTAGAAATAGATCTACCCAGCAATTCCACTTCTGGGTATTTATCTGAAGAAAACAAAAACACTAATTCAAAAGGAAATATGCATCACTATGTTCATTGCAGTATTATTTACAATAACTAAGATATGGAAGCAACCTAGGTGTCCACTGATAGATAAATGGATAAAGAAGATGTGGCATATGTATACAATGGAATATTTCTCAACAGTATAAAAGAATGAAATCTTGCCATTTGTGATAACGTGGTTGGACCCAGAGGGTATTATGCTAAGTGAAATAAGTCAGACAGAGAAAGAAAAATACTATATGGTTTTAACTTATATGCAGAATATAAACAAAACAACAACAAAAAAAAAACAGATTCATAGACATAGAGATCAAACTGATGGCTGCCAGAGGGGAGGGGGTGGGGGGATGAGTGAAAAAGGTAAAGGGGAATATAGTCAATAATATTGTGATAAGTTTACACAGTGACAGATAATTACTAGACTTAGTGTGGTGATCACAACGTAAGGTATATAAATGTCAAATCACTATACACTACTGTATACCTGAAACTAATATAATATTGTATACCAATTATATTTAAATAAAAAACAAAAATTTAAGTCCTAGTTAATTCAATAAGACAAGAAAAGGAAATAAAAGTTATACAGACTGGGAAAGAAGAAATAAATTGTCTTTGTTTGCAGATGTCATGATTGTCTATGTGGAAAATCTGAAAGAATCAATAAAAAAACTCCTGGATCTAATGAGGGATTATAATAAGGTTTCAGGTTACTAGGTAAAAGTCAATTGCTTTCCTATATACCAGCAATGAACAAGTGGAATTGGGAAGTAAAAACAAATATTTACATTAGCATCCCCAAAATTGAAATATTTAGGTATTAATCTAACCAAATCTGTATGAGATCTACATAAGGAAAACTACAAAAGTCTGATGAACAAATTCAAAGAACAAAATAAATGCAGAGATATTCTGTGTTCACGAATAAGACTCAATATTGTCAAGTTGTCAGTTCTTCCCAACTCGGTCTATAGATTCAATGAAATCCCAGTCAAAACCCCAGAAAGCTAGTTTATGAATATCAACAAACTGATTCTAAAGTTTATATGGAGAGGCAAAAGAACCAAAATAGCCACCACAGTATTGAAGAAGAACAAAATTGGAGGGCTGACACTAACCGACTTCAAGATTTACTATAAAGCTACAATGATTAAGACAATGTGATATTGGTGAAAAAACAGATGAATAAATCAATGGAACAGAATAGGGAGCTCAGAACTAGATCCACAAAAATATAGTCAACTGATCTTTGATAACACAACAGAGCAAAAATAGGCTTTTCAAAAAATAATGCTGGAACAATTGGACATCTATATGAAAAAAAATGACTCTAGGCACAGACTATATACCCCTCACAAAAATTAACTCAAAATGGATTATAGACTTAAATGCAAAATATGAAATTATAGAACTCCTAGAAGATAACATAGGAGAAAATCCAGATGACTTTGGGTATAGCAATGACTTTTAAAAAAAATTATTATTATTATTACTATTATTATTATTATTTTCAGGTGTACAAAACAATGCAATAGTTATCCTTTCCACCCCTCACAAAGTGACAACACCCCTCCCCCGATCCACTGCGACCCCACCCCCGATATCATACATATCTATTACAATTCCATTGACTCCATTCCCACACTATACTCCACATCCCATGACTATATATGTATTAAATTATAGTTGACATATAATATTATTCAATGGCAGTTTCAGAGGTACAATGCAGTGATCAGGCCTCTACACCATCCATGAAGTGATCTCCCTAACAAGACATGAGTCCATCTGACCCCCTAAAAAATATTTACAACATTATTGATTATATTCCCCAAACTGTCTTTTCTATCCCTGAGGCAATATTGTAGTTACCAATTTATGTTGTCTCATCTCTTCCCCTTCTCCCTCATCCCCACCCCCGTCCCATCTAGCAATCATCAGTTTTTCCTCTGTGTCTCTGAAACTATTTCTGTTTACATTACTCATTTATTCAGTTCTTTAGATTCACATGTAAGTGAGATCATATGGTATTTGTCTTTCTCTGACTGATTAATTTCACTTAGCATAATGTTCTCTGGGTCCATCCATATCATTGCAAATGTTATGATTTCCTTCTTCTTTATAGCTGAGTGATACTCCGTTGTGTAAATGTACCACAGTTTCTTAATCCAGTCATCTACCGATGGGCATTTCGATTGTTTCCAAGTCTTGGCTATTGTGAATAGCGCTGCAATGAACATAGGGGTGCATGTATTTTTTTGAATTAGCGTCTTGGGTTTTTCTGGATAAATACCTAAGATTGGAATTGCTAGGTTATAAGGTAGTTCCATTTCCAGTTTTTTGAGTTACCTCCATACTGATTTCCTTAGTGGCTGCACCAATCTGCAATCCCACCAATAGTGCAGGACAACCTCTTTTCCCCAGAACCTCGCCAGCACTTGTTGTTTGTTGATTCATTGATGATAGCCATTCTGACCGGGGTAAGGTGGTGTCTCGTTGTGGTTTTTATTTGCATTTCCCTAATGATTAGTGAGGTTGAACATTTTTTCATATAGCAATGACTTTTTATATACAGCACCAAAGGCATGACTCATGAAAGAAGTAATTGATAAGATAGATTTCATTAAAATTAAAAACTGCTGCTCTGCAAAAGATACTGTCAAGGAAACGAGAGGACAATCCACAGATTAGGAGAAAATACTTGCAAAAGACACATCTAATAAAGCACTGTTATTCAAAATATACAAAGAACTCTTAAAACTTAACAATAACAAAACAAATCACCTGATTAAAAATTGGTCAAAAGACCTTTAGAGACACCTCACTAAAGAAGATATAGAGATGGTAACTAAACATGTGAAATGACTATCCAAATCATATGCCCTTAGGGAATTGCAAATTAAACCAACAATGAGGTACCACTATACAATTACCAGTATCAGAATGGCCAAAACCCAAAACACTGACAACACCAAATGCTGGTAAAGATGTGGAGCAACAGGAACTGTCTTTCTTTGCCGGTGGGAATGCAAAATGATACAACACTTTGGAAGACAGTTTGGCAGTGTCTTACAAAACCAAACATACCCTTACCATACAATCCAGCAATCATACTCCTTGGCATTTACCCAAATTAATTAAAAAATTATATCCACACAAAACTCTCACAGATATTTAAAGCAGCTTTATTCATAATTGCCAAAACTTAGAAACAACCGAAATGTCCTTTAGCAGATGAATGGATAAACAAACTATGGTCCATTCAATCAATGGAATATTATTCAGCATTTAAAAGAAATGAGCCATCAAGTCATGAAAAGACGTGGAGGAAATGTAAACACATATTTCTAAGAGAAATAAGCCAACCTGAAAGGCTACATGCTGTGTGATTCTAACTATATGACATTCTAGAAAAGACAAACCTATGGAGACAGTAAAAAAAATTAGTGGTTGCCAGGGGTGAAGGGTGGGAGGTAGAGAGGCGAATAAGCAGAGCACAGAGGATTTTTAGAGCAGTAAAACTACTCTGACGATGATACTGCAGTGGTGATTATGTGCCATTATACATTTGCCTAAGCCCGTAAACGTACCACACCGAGCAAGAACCCTAATGTGAACTACAGACTTTGGGTGATAATGTATCAATGTAGGTTTATTGACTGCACTCAATGTACCCCTGTGATGTGGGATGTCAATAGTTGGGGAGGCTGTGGGTTTGTGGGGCAAGGGATACACAGCAAGTGTGTGTAACTTCTGCCTTCTGCTCAATTTGCTGTGAACCTAAAACTGCCTTAAAAAAAAGCCTGTCTTTTAAAAAAGGTAGAGCAAGGAGGAAATAAGATTGTCATTATTGACTTAGACCAATCATTATTATTTTGTCTGAGACTGAGAACACAGATGCCTTGAATAAACTGAAGTTTTGTTAGCGAGGAAGAAGGGGAAAAATTTCCTTCTAGATGGTATTTCCTAATTAAGATTTTTTTTCTGGATATAAATATGCTTCTTTACAATGGTATGGTCGTCCTACTGTATTTACTGGATGGATGTTACATAACTAATGGTGTCTACTGGGAGACAGGTGCTTCTGCATGATTTCCAGTTCTTGGCACTGAAGGAACAGTCAGGGGACCCCAGACTGGCCTTCCTGCCACCTGCTCAGACCCAGCCTCTTTCTCTGCTC
This sequence comes from Hipposideros armiger, assembly GCF_001890085.2. Classification (NCBI taxonomy): domain Eukaryota; kingdom Metazoa; phylum Chordata; class Mammalia; order Chiroptera; family Hipposideridae; genus Hipposideros; species Hipposideros armiger. Next base: position 3,645,129 of record NW_017731454.1, on the reverse strand, counting down.
CACTTTCTAGTACATCAAGGGTTCTTGTTTGCAAAATGGACAGCCAGCGTTCCAGGAGCACCTTGTGGTTGTAGGACTGCAGCCACAGGCCAGAGTTGTGGGTCTGGGTATTCAGTTGAAGGCCTTGTCCTTAATAACACCGGGGCATAAAAACTTGTTTTCATCTTTGTTTGAATGAAATCTTATAAAGAGGTGTAAACACCTACATCAGCTACCATCAGAGCTGCTTGCCTGAATCTGGGATGAGGGGTGGAGCAGCTCCCCTAAACTCTTCTAGAATGATTAAAACCCCAAGCTGGAACCAAAGGCCTACCAGAGCTGACTTTTAGTAAATGTTGCTCCCATGGCCTAAGAGAGAGTTAAAAAGGATGTTACTTACCTCTGCCCTCTGGTAGTTAAAGAATGACCAGCAAGATTGTTGACATACACTTACACACGGTAACTTATATTTAAACGTTCATGTGTGTGAATTATGATCGGCTGAAGTCTGAACTTAAGCTGATATCGTTTAAAAGGAAAGAACTGCAACACATTAATTAATTAGAGTTTATGTTTGCACCCTTATTATGACAAAGCCTGGCTGCTTGTCTAAACCAAAGTCCTTTGAGTTCGTTACAGCAATTATAGTAATGTGTTGGAATTTTACGTGTGTGTGTGTCTGTGTGAATAATGCAAGCCTTAACATTCCTTAGCAGAGTCCTATTCTTAAGTAGTGCTTTTATAGAATGGCAGTTTTCACAAAAGTACAGTGCTTTCTCTTCAACAAAGAATCCCAAATGGAACTCTAATCAATGACAGACCTAATATCTCTTCTTTATTTGACATTAGCCTAAGTTTGGGCTTTAACCTCTGAGTTTTATTATGTTTAAACAAATATGTAAACTGATACTGTACTCCTCCTGTTCAGGCAGGTAATGGACCATTACAAACTGCAGACTAGAGTAGCATACGCTTTCTTGGTTACACTTCTCTTTCCCACTTTCCTAGTTTCTTTATTTTCTCATGCTTTTAAAAAGATCCAAATGGAATTAGAGCCATTTAAGAGATGTCCTCCTTGGTGTTATTTTCTTTTCAAGATTTTTTTGGATATTATTATAATATGCTTTCTCATGTGTTATTGTAATCCTTCATGTATTTTTTTTCTAAGTTCTTTGTACATGTCCAGAATGGAGTTATTCTTTTTTTTTTATTATTGGGGAATTTGGGGAGGGGAACAGCATTGGGGAATCGGAGAAGGGGAACAGACAAGTTGCTGTCCTTTTGTTTGTCAGTCTAGTTGTTGAGGACGTCGCTTCACTGGCTCATGTTGGTATTATCATTGCGCTCTTCCCAGGTGAGGCAGTCACTCACCAGCCATTGAACAGCTACTCACGGCGGCTCACAGCAGCCCACTACAGCTCCACTGCAGCCTACACCATCACAGGCGACTCAAGGCAGCCCAGCTCCAGGTCGAGCTGTTGTTCACCATCTTAGCTGTAGAGGGTGCAGCATCACTGGCCCTCATGTGGGATCCAAACCGGGGCCCTGCTGCTCAGAGCTGGCGTCCCAAGACAGCTGTTAACCAATGCACCACTAGGCCAGCCCTAATCCTTCATGTATTTATTGTGTATAATAAAAATGCATTTCTTAAAGAAAATGAGTAAGATTATATATGTATGTGCTGCTATCAGAGGAGTCCTTTGCAGTGCATGAGTCAATCTGTTCATTTATCCCACAGGCACTGATGGAATGCTTGTTTTATGTCCCAGGCACCCTGGGAACTGAGCTCTTATCCTCAGACGTTCTCAAGGCAGTAGAAGATATAGACTTGTGAATTAAATGCTGTGACACAGTGTGCTCGACATGACAGAAAGCTACATAACACAAGATGTAAACCCTGATGAGGGCCAGGCCTGCCGCTATAGGACATGCTATTTCAACTGAATGTTGAAGGCTGCTTAGCAAAGCCCGCCTCTTGGCTGGGATTTTGGACCAGAGATCTGATTTCCAGGTGGTAGGAAGAGCTCACCTGAGTTCCAGTTCTAGTGAGGAGCTGAGATACCAAACCTATTAGAGAAACAAGAACTACTCAGAACAAAGGTGGTAGCTCCATATGATATAACACTATTCAACCATTTCCCCCCCACTCTGCCAAAAAAATCATGTCTTCTAATTATTCATTCAATAAACATTTATTGAGTTCCTACCATGTTTTTAGCAGTGTTCTATGTGCTAGGAATATAGCATTGAACTAAACAGATAGAAAACCTCACCCTGGTAGAATTATTAATGAGGAGGGAAATAATATTAAAGACTTGGAAAAATGTCATGTGAGAAGAGCTCATTATAGAATAATATATATGTTAGGATCTCCATATTGTTATATATAAAAAGGCTGAACGATTATTTTATCAGTTAGCTTTTGCTGCATAACAGACTACCCCAAAACTTGTGGTTTGAACAACAACTATTATTTAGCTTAGTGTTCAATGGGTTTGCACTCTGGGCTGGGTTTAGCTGGTGGTTCTTCTGCTGGTCTTGATTACATTCACCAGCAGGTCTGCATTCAGCTGCCACTCAGCTGGGCACCTCTGTTTCTGGGGATTTGCTGAGTGTTGGGTGATGTGACAGGTGCAACAGGGCACATATCACTTGTCATTCAGAAGGCTAACATAAGCTTGTTTACAAGGTGGCAGTATGTTCCAAGAGCAGCAAGAGAGGGCAAGCACAATCACAGGATTTTCCAAGCGGGAGCCTGGGATACATTTGCTATCGTCCCATTGGCCAATCCAGAGGCAGTGGTGACAGAGGAATACCCAAGGGTGTGGCTACAGGAAGGTATGAACAGATCTGGGTTCCTTCAAGCAAGAACTATGGATGTACACCAAAAAGGTGAGGGTGGTTGTCTGGGTAGTGGGATTATATTGTATGATTCTTCTCTATTCCTCCTTTAATTTTTCAAACTTCTTTTGGTAATCGTGTAGAACTTTTATAATAAGAAATGGAACAATAAAGAGGGAGAGGCCTGAAACCTAGTGGTATGGCCTAGGACAGAGAGGAGGGGTCAGGAGAAAAAGCCAGGGGCCTAGGATGAGGGCATGAGAATACTGGGGGACTTGCGAATTGGTGCCCAGTGTTAGCACTGGGGCACCAAATACTATACTAAGCCTGGCTGAACTGGAGACGAGAGGCTTTAGTAACCTGCTACTTGGCTCAGAAATGAACTAGATTATGATATAACCTGCATATGTAAGAAATGAGGAGCTCCAGTTTGGGGTGCAGGAGTGAGCTCAGGCAGGAGGAATAATGATGGAATCCCCATATATAAATCTGAACCTCCTACTGAAGTGGGATGAACTTAGGGAAACTTGGAGGAAATTCTAAGTCTCTTTGATAATCCTGGAATTAGATACTAGAACAGTGTATGCTGGTAGTAACTCAAATATCATTTCATTCAAATTCTGTATTACAAATAAGTGATTTTTTTCTTTTTTTTTAAAGGAGGGCACAGCTCACAGTGGCCCATGCAGGGATCAAACCGGCAACCTTGGTATTATCAGCAAACTCTGTATTACATCAGAGTCTCAGAGAAGTGGCTGGCAGGACTTGACAAGGCTACCGATATCTTGTGGCAGAACGTCCTGAGGTAGAACTAGAGGCCAAATGTCCTGAGAGCAAGTCTGGTGTTTTCTCTTTGCTGCATTCCTGCTGTGAAGGCGGCAGGACCATTGTGAACAATGGAATGCTGACTGCCTCTCTTTCTCTCCTTCTCCCTCCCTCTCCCCCTCTCTCCATCTCTTTCTCTCTCTCTCTCTCTCTCTCTCTCTCTCTCTCTCTCTCTCTCTCTCTCACACACACACACACACACACACACACACACTTTGAGTATTAAGATGACCTAGGTATTACCATCAACTATGGCCACAATTTCTCTTACTGTGCCCTTAAGCCTGTACCTGGAGGTTATGAGCCAAAATATACTAGGCAAGCAATTTTTAAAAGACTTACAGTTGGGCCGGCCGAGTGGCGCAATGGTTAAGAACTCGCTTGGGATGCCAGAGGGCCCCGGTTCGGATCCCACATATGAAGGCCAGTGACACTGCCCTCTACAGCTAAGGTGCTGAACAACAGCTCAACCTGGAGCTGGGTTGCCATGAGGCGCCGGCGAAGGCGTAGGTTGCAGCCCCTGTGGCAGTGGGTTGCCATGGGCTACCGTGTGTAGCCAGCAGCCAGCGTGAGCAGCCAGCAGCTGCTCTGTTCCCCTTCCCCCAATTCCCCAGCACTGTTCCCATCCCCCCAATTCCCCAATAAAAATCTTTAAAAAAAAAAAAAAGAGTCACCCTCCCTGCAGCTCTGCAGGAGGGGCCAGGCCCATGGCCCTTCTCCCCCTTTCTGGAATCCAGAGCACACAAAATCCCAAAGGTTCTTTCTAAGTCTGCAGCAAACTAATTTTGTTTTTAATTTTAACTTTTGCAGCAAAAATCTGACCTGAATTGATGTGAGACTAATTATAGTCTTTAAAAATATCTCACGTTTCTCTATGGAAATACTATGTGTTTGATTTTTGGGGTGCCGCCCAGACCCTTCCGTATACAGTANAAAAAAAAAAAAAAGACTTACAGTTAATGAGCACTTGAAAAATAGACTGATTTGCCAAGTCAACACTGGTCTCAAGCCTCGGATTTTGCCAGTGGGACAATTATCTAATGTGTTGATGGAACCTCCTTGGCTTTCCTTGACTTCAGTCTATTAATATGCCCAAGGCTGTTACCTTGAAACAGCATCGAGAATAAACGTTATTGTTGGTGCAATGGATATTTTATTATTTATCAAGTCCAATGACGTTTCTTTTTATGATGGTTAGAACCAGATATTTTGTCATTAAAGGAATACATACAATGACTTCCCAAGAACGTGGGTCATAACATCTATCTAAATATATTCAGGCTATGTATGAATGAAGGCAACAATGGTATGGGAACAAGTAAAAGAGGGAGAGGTGGGAGAGCTACTGTTCATGGGTTACAGGATTTCAAGGTGTTATGATTTGTGTCTCATGCAAACAGGTCCACAGGGGAACCAGAGAAAGCTCTCTGCAAAGAGTTAGAATTTACCCATTTCTACCACATATAGATGGAAGAATGAGTTAATTATTTCAGTGTGTCAAGCCAAAAATCATTGGATTTAATGATTTTGTTTTTTAATTGATTGACTTGGATAATAACGTGATGTCTTCACTTGATCTATGTTCTCTTAGATGTGGACTTAATGGTCTTCCTAATCCTGTCCCTTCCCTGGCACTCTCTCTGAGAGCTCACTCAACACTTATTCCTGCCACCGTGAGTTTAGGCTAACAGGAAAGCTTATCCTCTTTATGACAAGGCATTCAAAAAATATATTCTCAACTATTGCTAACTTAAATCCAAAAGCTCTTCAATCCCCAAAATGTGAGGCCACATACCTGCTCTCTGCAGCCCCTGGATTGCTGAGTTGGCTTTGTCTCCACTGCCATTTGCATTTTCCTACACAGTTCACACTATCTGAATGATTCATCTAAGTTTCTGGTAGCTAACAAATGTTTGATAAATGAGCGTGTATTCCAAACAGAAGGCATGTGGTCGAAATATTGGGTTGTCGGAGAAGTCATGACGTATTTTTGCAACACGTGGCACTAGTTCATTTTTGGAAGTACTAGAGTCATTCGCATCTATGTTATTGCTATGTCATTTGACAGCTGACAGTTCTAGCTTCATTCTTAAAAGAAGTTGAGCGATTTGGTTGAGTTTTGGAGATTTTACAAGTTGAAGATGGAAGACCAAACTGTGCATTTTTGCCATATTTTACTCTTTTACTTCCATAAAGGGAAGAATGCGCATCAAGCTTGTGAAAAGTTGTATAAAGTTTATGGTGACAATGCTCTACAAGAACGTCAGTGCCAACAATGGTTCACGAAATTCCGTGCTGGTCATTTTGATCTCAACAATGCTCCTCAGTCAGGGAGGCCTGCCGAGGTTGATGACGACAAAATAGTCATTGATCGAGTCAAACCCACGTTACACGACACAAGAGATTGCAGAAACATTGAACAGCCATCATTCAAGTGTTCACAACCACCTGAAGAAGCTGGGATATGTAATCAAGCTCGATATTTGGGTTTCTCATGAACTCAAAAAAGTTCATTTGACAGCGCATATAAACATCTGCAATATGCTCCTTAAATGTGAGGAAAACGATTCTTGTTTGAAGCAACTGATGACTGGCATTGAGAAGTGGATTGTTTACAACAATGTGGTGCTCAAACAGTTTTGGTCCTGACATGATGATTCCCCTCAAACAACATCGAAAGCAGACATTCATCAAAGGAAGGTTTTGCTCTCAGCGTGGTGGGATTTTAAAGGTGTTGTGTTTTGGAGCTTCTACCAAGGAAACAAACAATCAATTTGAAAGTGTAGTGTTGGCAATTGGACAATTTGAATGAATCCATCATCCAGAAATGTCCAGAGCTTGTTAATTGTAAAGGAGTTGTGTTCCATCGTGACAATGCGAGACCACACACAAGTTTGATACCTGTCAAAAATTATTGGAGCTTGGATGGGATGTGTTGCCACACCCACCATACTAGCCTGACCTTGCACCGTCAGACTTCCACTTGTTTCGCTCTCTTCAAAACTCCTTGCGTGGTATAATGTTCAATTCAGATGAGGCTGTAAATCAGCACCTTGTTCAGTTTTTCACAAATAAAGACAGGTCCTTCTATGAATGAGGAATTTATGAAGCTCACTGAAATATGTCAAAAGGTTATCAAACAAAATGGGCAATATATCATTAATTGATCTTTGTTCTTTATATAAATAAATGACCTTTGAAAAACATAGACAAAACACGTCATGACTTTTCCAACAACCCAATAGGTTTGGCTCTCAACTCAATATTACATGGAATTTAAAGGTCTCTAAATGACCCTCTGTTTTTTTGTTTTGCTTTGTTTTGTGTGTATATATATATATATATATATATATATATATATATATATATATAATGCAACCCTGAAAACAGATGAGACTGCTGGTTGCTAGGATCTCCTTCACTTTTGGGTCTCTGAGCTATAACTAAAACTCTAGAAAATGAGTAGAAGCACAGTCTGCAAGCCTGATTTTCTACTCAGCTCTCCACCGGCTGCAAATAGCGCCATACGATGAGAAAAGCACAGTTTTGGAGACACCAGATCCCAAAGTCCAACTCTAGCACTTCCTGTGGTATTGTGTCTGTCCAGAGCTAGTCTGAAGCAAATGGACAGATAAATCAGCAGAGAAATAACCTACTCTAGGGACCTTCCTGAATCTATTCTATATACAAGGAATTAAAAAATGATTTGAATGATTTATTAAGAAACATTTATTGAATGTCTATCCTGAGCCAGGTTGCTTGGGTTATAGAGATAAGTAAATTAAGTCTCTTCATTAAGAAGTCCCCAACCTAAAAGAGGAGACACATCTGTAAACAGATTAATTATAACATGCTGTGCTAACTATGACAGTAAAATTGAGTGAAAGGTACAGTAGTAGCACAGAAGGGTAGTGAATAACGTTCTCTTGGGGCAGAGATGCTCAGTGAAGGCCTCCAGCGTCTCCTTTAGTAGTGCAGGCCCAGCAGAGCTTTCAAGGAGCCACAAGGTTATCTTAGGTACATGGAATTTGAGAAGGTTGGGCTGAAAGGTATCTCTGCAAACAGGGCACTCAACATAATTTGTGGAACCCCTCATTCACAAAGCAGGAAAAGTAGTAGTGTTAAAAATACTAAAATAGAAGCATTTTTCCTTTCTCCTGTGGTCTTTATTTTGACTTGTATTTTTTTTTATTTGCTATTTAACATTGTTCTAAGTAAATTTTTAAAAATTTTTTATTTATTTATTTTTTAGCTGAGTCATCCTGCCACCTGTTGGCAACTCAGCAGCAGCTCAGCTCGGGTGGTGAATCAAACCGGGGACCCCGTTGCTCAGAGCTTAAACTCTTGAGCGAGCTCTTAACCAACTGAGCCACTCAGCCGGCCCTAAGTAAATTTTTAAAACTTATTAGCTTGAATTTTATTATTCAGCTTTATATTTTTCAATGCCAGTTTCAAACAGGAGAGCATTAACTCGTATGGGGAATCACTGAAATTACACGATTCTTATTTTTGTAACTCGTAATACATTTCATTCTTACCAGAACTCTAGAAAAGCTGCACAGAACTAACTCAGCTGTTTTATTTCACTTTTTGACGTGGGCACTTTCTGCCAACACTCTACTTTTGGCTTACTCATGAGTGAGGAAGAACTGAAAAGAAAAGGGTCTACGGGTTGCCCTATCTTTCCCTTTAGGTCATCATATTCAGCATAAGTGGCTCACCAATAAAGGGAAGTATTTTGAGAGAGAAAGGCTATGCTAGGTTCCTTGGTTTTAATGTTTCTTAGAATTTCATTGCCTTCTTCCTGCGTTCAAAACAAATTCTGGTTCAAATGGAAAGCATGGCTTCTTGGGGCTGTCAGAACCTCTGCATACTCAGTTGTGGAGGTAACACTCACTTTCTGCTTGTTTTGTGTCTCGCTGTGGGTTCACCAAAATTCTGGTCCTATGGCACATTGGGAATGGGATACGCAAATGAGGCCTGAAGAAACAGTGGACACATGTGTTGTGCATATCTCCTCTGCTCATGTGCATGCTCCATTGTCCCACCAGATGTCAGTTACAAAACACAGGTTCCAAGACAAAATCATTACAACTTTCATGATAGCAGCAGAATATTAAACCAAGTACAAGGCCTATTAAGCTGGCTCTGTATACAAGAAAAGGCGAAACCTAGATTCAAGCTCAAAAAATGTATGTTAAATTATTCCATTTTATGATTTGCCATCATTGTAGCTTCTAGATAAACTTCCACCTTTATATGTTCATGATCTTGGTTCATGATCATCTCTCAAAAATTCTCAAATGTTATTACAATCATCATTTACACCAGAATAGTTTGATCTGCGCAGAAAAGGGCAACCTCATTAGCTTGGTCTTCTTCACCCAAGGGGACACAATCGAACTTAGGCCACAGTGACAGGAATAGAAGTATACAGTATACTAGACAATAGTTTAATACTGAACAAAACCCCTCATTAATAAATTACTTACTTTATGTGGTCTCAGAGGAATAAGCTTTTCTGTTGTAAAGAGCAAGGCATTAAGGTTATGTGATTTAGAAGTCAAAGCACATATCTTGTTTATATAACAAAAGGTTATTTACATAACCCTTTGCAGTAGGAGAGCATTATTAGTAAGTTTTCTGTGCCTGTAACATGAAATTATTTACTGTTCATTTTTTGTTTTGTTTTTTGTTTTGTTTTTAAGTAGACTTTATTTTTTAGAGTAGGGTTAGATTCATAGCAAAATTGAGCAGAAAATACAGTTTCCATATACTCCTTGACTCCACACATGCTATTCTTTTTAATTATTATTAATTTTTTTTATTATTACTAGTTTCAGGTGTACAGAACAATTCAATAGTTATCCTTTTCACCCCTCATACAGAAACAACCCCCCTCCCCAATCTACTGCCCTTCCACCCCTGATATCATACTTATCTATTACAATTTCTTTTTAATTATTTTTATACCATTATTAGAAAATAGATGAGCCTCTTAATTTCTATAACACTTTTGGAGACACCATGGCACAGAACTTTATTTTAGATGAAAGATATCTCAAAGATTTGAGTTGGTGTTTCCTAAATTCAGCCACTCGAGTCCCACATCACAGATTCAGTGATATCTATACGCCATGCCTACTTCATTAGTTTAGCGTTTGTCTTTAAACTGATTCAACTTTTTACTTAAATGCATTCATTTTAGAAATAAATTTTGTCTATTCCACAATTAGGAAAGCAATTGTAAAAATCGATGCAGAACTATGACAACTAAGAATAAGTTTGTACATATCTACTCTACTACCTCAAATCAATTCACAGAACTCTGCCTGTCACAGTTTGGGAATAATGATTTGCTTCAGCATTCCCAGCAGGGTTTTTTTTCCTGCAGTACTACTGATGAATGGTGTTAACAGATAGCACTTTCCAATGGTCAGGTGTGGCCATTTTAAAAGCTTTGGCATAGATCAGGGCAGAACATGGATTAGGCCCAATGTCTACATCCACTACCTGTCATTTCTCATTTTTCCCCATTTTCTCCTACTGATCTTAACACCTCATTTATAGATAAAGCAACTGAAGTTAGGGAAATTGGGTATCTGCCTAATTTATGCAGCCTGAAAGGAAGCCAAGACTCCCTCCCCCCACCCCCCACTTCTATCCCAGGACTCTAGTTTTCTACAGGACCTCTCCAACTTTCAAACATACAAAAACTGAGCAGCACCTTCCCAAATGTATGCTATTATGGATAGCAAGAACATAGGTCAGTGTTTTCCAAAGTCTAAGACATGTCCTTAAGACATGTGTTTGGGCAGGACACAAATATAACTTTGAAAAGCATAGACAGGCATAGTAACTTACCCACTCCCTTTTAAATTCTACTTTCATTCTTCTGATTATGTCAGAGAGAAAAACGTCTCATGTTTTTAAAAACCTTTCTAACACTTGCTAATCTACATTTATTTATTTATTTATTTATTTATTTATTTATTTAAATAATGAGAGAACAGGCATCATACTCAAGGTATCTATCAGGGATTTATCAAGCTAATATTTAATTAATGAATTATTTTTAGTTGTGTGTGTGTGTGTGTGTTTTAATTCGATCAGGCTGCTATAACAAAATATTACAGACTGGGTGGCTCAAAAAATAGGGATTTATTTCTCAGAGTTTGGGAGACTGGCAAGTCCAAGATCAAGGTGCGGGTAGACTGAGTTCTTGGTGAAAGCCTTCTTCTTGACTTGCAGAAGGCTACCTTTTAGCTGTTTACCTCACACGGCAAAAGGAGAGAGTGCAAGCTCTGATCTCTTCCTCTTCTTTGTTTTTTTTTTTTAGCTGAGCCATCCTGCCACCTGTTGGCAACTCAGTGGCAGCTCAGCTCAGGCCGTGAATCGAACCGGTGACCCTGTTGCTCAGAGCTCACACTCTTGAGCATCTTCCTCTTCTTATAAGAACACTACTCCCATCATGAGAATGCCACCTTCATGATCTCATCTAAATCTAACTACCTCCTAAAAGCCCCTACCTCCAAGTATCATTATATTGGGGGTTAGAGCTTAACATGCATTTTGGGGGGACACAAAAAAATCAGTCCATAACACTATGTTCTATGGTTACTTTTTATTTATAACAGGTGATTCAAAAGTTCTATTTATGGTAGGTATATACAATTTACTATTTAAATAAACTTATTTTAATAAAAATGTGAAGTCAATGAAAGAAAACTCCATAAGAAATAATAGTTCTGGTGGTATATGAACATGTCAAATATGTGAAAATTGCATGGGGGTGGCTAAAGTTTGAGAAACACTGGCAAAAGTAATGAGAATTGATACCGATGTCTGTTATGTGTTGAGTATTCTCCCAAGTATTAGTCATTTGTGATGAAGATGGGAAAACTTAACAGTTAAAACCCAAACTAATCATAGGTGTTTTTTCCTTCTGGAAAATTTCTTATTGGGAGAGGTATCATAATTCCCATTAATGGGGAAATAAATCTCTATGTTGCTCATTTCCATGAGCAAAAGATGGTGAGAGAGAGAGAGAGACAGAGAGAGAGAGAGAGAGAAGAAAATGAAGAGAGGGAATTTTAATCCTCTAGCAACATTTCTGTACTTCTAGAGAGAGGCCCAGGGAGTAAATCGACTGTGGTTTGGGCAGAGCACGTTAGGGGCTCCGGATATGAAATAGTGGAGAAGGAGCCAACTAGAGAAAGAGAGATTAATTGCTTTCTTCCCCAAATTAATTAATGGGATGAGCCTGGTGATAGGAGCCCCTGAAAATGGACAAAGGAAAGGGAAAGGATGTGGTTACGTTTTTCCATTACCCCCAACTTCAATAATGTTTACCGCATACAAACACTTTGGTGTTTTTTGCTTTTGTTTATCAGGGTGGAGGGTAGTTATGGAAGGATCAGGAGGTTTGAGAATGATTGAAGAATGCCTGTCATGTCTTATTTATGTATTTACTTGGTCAAAAACTGTATCGATTACTTATTAGGCACAAAGTGCAAATGCCAGGAACTAGGGACAATAGGGAGCAAAAAGACACAGTGTTGACATCACAGAACTTTCAGCCAAGTAGGCCAATTCCCATTGAAAAATAAAGAATACTGACATAAATGAATGCCCTGAGGGGGGGGGGGGGGGGGGGATTGGGGGTGTACAAAAAACCTGGGTGCTGTGAGACAGTATAAGAGGGCTTTATCGGTACTGCCTGCTTGCCATTTCAAATTTGGCCTCACTCACTTCCTATTCCAGAGAATCTGTGGTAACTGGTTCCAAAGCAGGCTTCAACCAGTATCATGCAAGCACAACCCGCCCCTCTACCAGACCCATGCTGCAGGCGTCCTGGCTCCCGCCCCCCGGAGCGTCTCTGACTTCACAGTATGACATGACTTTGGGAATCCACCCAACACTCACACATGTGCAACACAGAGTGTGGGAGTATGAATGCCATGTGGGAGCCACTGCATAAACGCTTCCATCTTTCTGAGGTCCGCTGTTTGAGACATTTCTCACAAGGCTTCTCAGAAGGTCCTGTGAGATTGAGTGCCCAGTTGTCGATGGCAGTGGTCGATTCACTAATGCATCCTTATGTCCCTCATTCAATGATTCACTTCCTCCCAGTTTTGTGCTAAACTGGCTCATACAGGGTGGCAAGAGCCGATTGTTAAATTTCAGGAATTTTGCCATTTGGTAAATAAGCATAAGCATTATTTAAAATTAAATTATATTAAAAACAAAGGTAATAAGATTCAAGATTTGTTACTTCTTAATTATTTCTCTCTATTTTATTATTACGTGTGCTCTTCAGGTTATTTTCAAGTATATATATATATACATATAAGTATATATATATATATATATAAGTATATATATACAAGTATATATATATGGTTGTCAGAAAAGTCATGACATATTTTGCCTATGTTTTTCAAAGGTCATTTATTTATATAAAGAACAAAGATCAATTAATGATATATTGCCCATTTTGTTTGATAACCTTTTGACATATTTCAGTGAGCTTCATAAATTCCTCATTCATAGAAGGACCTGTCTTTATTTGTGAAAAACTGAACAAGGTGCTGATTTACAGCCTCATCTGAATTGAACGTTATACCATGCAAGGAGTTTTGAAGAGAGCGAAACAAGTGGAAGTCTGACGGTGTAAGTTCAGGCGAGTACGGTGGGTGTGGCAACACATCCCATCCAAGCTCCAATAATTTTTGACAGGGTATCAAACTTGTGTGTGGTCTTGCGTTGTAAAGATGGAAAACAACTGCTTTACAATTAACAAGCTCTGGACATTTCTGGATGATGGATTCATTCAAACTGTCCAATTGCTGACAGTACACTTTCGAATAGATTGTTTGGTTCCTTGGTAGGAGCTCCAAAACACAACATCTTTAAAATCCCACCTTGCTAAGAGCATAACCTTTCTTTGATAAATATCTGCTTTCGATGTTGTTTGAGGCGAAGCATCATGTTGGGACCAAGACTGTTTGTGCACCATATTGTAAACAATCCACTTCTCATCATCAGTTACCAGTCGTTTTCCTCACGTCTAATGAGCATATCGCAGATGTTTATATGCGCTGTCAAATGAACTTGTTTGAGTTCATGAGGAACCCAAATATCGAGCTTGGTTACATATCCCAGCTTCTTCAGGTGGTTGTGAATGCTCGAATGATGGCTGTTCAATGTTTCTGCAATCTCTTGTGTCATGTAACGTGGGTTTGACTCAATCAGTGCCTTTATTTGGTCGTTATCAACCTTGGTGGGCCTCCCTGACAGAGGAGCGTCGTTGGGATAAAAATCATCAGCACAGAATATCATGAACCATCGTTGGCACTGACGTTCTTGTAGAGCATTGTCACCATAAACTTGATACAACTTTTCACAAGCTTGATGAGCATTCTCCCCTTTATGGAAGTAAAACAGTAAAATATGGCAAAAATGCACAGTTTGGTCTTCCATCTTCAACTTGTTGTAAAATCTCCAAAACTCAACCAAATTGCTCGTTTTTTTTTAAGAATGAAGCTAGAACTGTCAGCTGTCAAATGACATAGCAATAACATAAATGCAAATGACTCTAGTACTTCCAAAAACAAACTAGTGCCACATGTTGCAAACATGCATCATGACTTTTCCGACAACCCCAATATATGTTGGTGGAAATACTATGCAAATGTTGTGCTATATTGCATCTCTTTCCAAGTGCACATTTAGGGACATTATGTTATTATCTTGATATCAGCCATGATGGAAGTATCTACATCTCAGAAATAGGCAAATGCTACAAATTAGGATTTGAACAATTGTTTCATTGATTTTCTAGACTTAAGAAAATATTTAGGGCCGGCCGAGTGGCTCAGCTGGTTTGAGCTCACTTGGGAGCACCAGCTCTGAGCAGCAGGGCTGCGATTTGGATCCCACATTGAGGGCCAGTGACGCTCGCCCTCTACAGCTAAGATGATGAACAACATCTCGACCTGGAGCTGGGCTGCTGTGAGTCGCCAGCTACGGCGTAGGTTGCAGCAGGGCTGCAGTGGGTTGCCATGAGCTATGTGAGTGGCTGGCAGCCAGCATGAGTGGCTGGTAGCCGGTGTGAGCTACCAGGAGCTGCTGTGAGCGGCCGATCAACAACCGGCGACTGATTGCCTCACCCAGGAAGAGCACAATGATCATACCAACATGGGCCAGTGAAGCAATGTCCTCCACAACTAGACTGAAGAACAAACCAGCAATTTGTCTACCTGTCTGTTCCCCTTCCCCGATTCCCCAACGCTGTTACCCTCTCCTCAATTCCCCAATAAAACCTTAAAAAAAAAAAAGAAATATTTAAAATGTAGATTAAACTTAGAAGTGTGTCATGTTTCTAGTGGTTACATTGTGAATGGTACCAAAATATTGTTTTAAACTATTATTATTCAATTCAGCAAAAAAGTCATTCACATCCTTTATGAATGAGTGAGTTGACACACCTCTTTTACTTTCACTTTCATCCTACTTGTCAATGTAAAAGTAAAGGGGAGTGATGTTGATTTCTGTTCATTCATATTGGAACTGTACTTTTTTGAAAATCACAAACATAGTTTGGCTATGAATACATGACTTAGCAAAAATCAATTAAAGCATTTTGTGTAAATCAATCAGCTATATAGAATTTACCATAAAGAGCATTGTGCATTTTATTATAATTTGGAAATTGTGTGCTATATATTATTTATGTCAGTGAAAGTTTGTAATAAACTTTTATATATGTATATTGTATACATTTTTCCTGGAGAGCTGGTTGTTAAACATTCATCAGCACCCCACTGCTCCTTATTCATATCAACATCTTTATTTTAGACTCTGCTTTGGATATGAACCAAGGATAAGACCATTGTAGTCAGGTGTGGCTCTAGAAAGCAGACCCTCAGAATGGGAATTTGGAATTAGGCCATTCACCAATAAGATGGCAATAAGAACCTTGTTGCTGGTAGTGTGTTGATAAATTTTGACATGGAGTAGCATCATGGTTACTAAGACTATTACTTGTGGTAATTGGAATTAAATTAAGATGGAAAATGAAGCATTGGGTTATGTGGTAGATGTAATACTTGCGCAGTATGGGGTTATGGTAATTATTAGGATTATGAAATTGCAGATGTTGGTTCTACCCCTTTGCTAGAGCTTTAGTTATGTCTCAGGGGTCCAAAGGTGTAGGAGATCCCAGGGACCAGCAGCCTCTTCTGTTTTAAAGGTTGCACTGTATCAAAAACAGAATGTTGTTTGGAGAGCTTTCTACCTCATACAGCATTGAGTGACAGACAAATCTCTTTTAATTAAATGCTCTATAGGAGCCAATGGATAAATGGTCACAAGGTTCTGAAATGGATTTCATAAGATTCCCAGGAGGTCCTGTGTGTTCAAGCAACTAGTTGATGAGATCAGAAATCCTTGCCTTATTCCTGATCTTAGTGGGAAAGTACTTAGTTTTTCTTTTTTTTCACCAATTCTATTGAGGAATAATTGACAAATGTAATTGTATATATCTAAAATGTACACTGTGATGGTTTGATGTACATGTATGTTGTGGAATGATTACCAAGATCAGCACTAGTCTTTCATCATTGAGTAGCCTAACATCATTGAGTTAGCTGTAGGTTTTCCATAGATCTTCATTAACAGGTTGAGGAAGTTTCTTTCTTTTGTTTGCTGAGAGACAAAACTCCAACTGTGTTGGAGTTTGTCAAATGCTTATTCTGCATATACTGAGATGATAACATGGTTTTTCTTTTTAGTCTGTTACTATGGTGAATAACATTGATTGTATTTTGAATGTTAAATATGCATAGCATCATTCATAATAACACATAGCATCATAATATATTTATGATATCTCTATGGAAGAAAAGTGCTTATCACATTTTATCAGAAATGCCCAAAATGTGCTTTTTAGAACATTAACTCTGTGGCATGTTAATAGATGTTATGCAGAAAGAACAGGTCCAATTAGTTTGGCAAATAGTAGGCTAAAAGTTTCTTTACCACAGGAATTCTCAGGGGCGTTAATATCCTGGATTGATAATATCCTTATACAAATCTAGAAGACAAGGGACACACTCTGGGAAATGCAACTTTATATTAGGTGGAAAATATGTGTCTCATTCTCTGGTTAAATGGTAGACTCTTCAATGGAAGCCATCATATTAAACTCATATATGTAACCTCTAGCACTTGCCTGGCATTCTTTCACTTATTCATTCATTTTTTTCCACAAATATTATTTGAATCCCTTTGCATGTTGGAGCCTATGTTTGGGGAGAAAGAGATGAAAGATATGATTTCTGCCCTCAAGGAGCTCAAATTCAAAAAGATCCCTCAATGAATGTTAGTTGAAGCAACATGCAAATGAAAGAACAGCTAGTGGTTTAATTTTCAAACATAATTATAAGTCATAGAGCACTTTGGGGGAGGGGTGGGATAAAGAGAAGTTCCTAAAAGGAACCTTATTTCAAGAATCCCAATTACCTTGAGTTGCCAGATCCTTTTCTCCTTCCACAGCTTATGACAGAGATAGCAAAACATCCACAGTCCCAGAAGAACTGACGGACAGTGCCATTTTTATACATCACATACATGTCGGAGTAAAAACTAAGTGAAGTGCTGTTCCAGGTGTAACTTTCTGTTCTGTGCTGCACACTCTGGCCCCTGAGGACAGCTGTCTCTTTCAAATGAGAGTTACAACATCTGCTTTTTTATTTTGACCCTTTGTTAACTGTTGGGAATGTTTGAGGAAGGTTTTGCCAAAAAATGTGTTTCTGTACCACAGGAATTGTGTTTCCCTCCTGTGTGTCCCCAAAATATCTTATTTTTACTCTAACCTATTATTTGTCAATATTTCATAGCACTGCCTGTTTATGTTTCTGTATTCCTCAATGGATAGTGAACTCGATGAAGATGAGTCATATATTCATCTCGATGTGCCCAGAACTTAGCATCAAATAGTGTCTGATACATAGTAGGTCCTCAATGAATATTTTTGAATGAATCAGCCCCTTTGATTTGGGCCCCAGTCTACCTTCCCAGCCTGTTCTCCTGTCATTAAGTGCCTTGTACTTTTCCTTGCCGCAACAAAGTGTGTATTTCTCAGCCCTGGGGCTTTGCCTACGTTGCAAACTTGCCTCAAATATCTTTCTTCTTTCGTCTTCACCCCTGACCGCTGTGCCTGACTTACTAAAGCTGAGCCTTCACAATTCAGTTCAGGATTGACCAGGAAGGCCTTGGTGAAGTGCTCGTCACCTGTTGTCCCCCAGCCATTGCTTCACATTGAACTGACATTACCTGCTTATTTGTTTCGTTCCAGCAAGTCTGTGGGCTGCCCCCAAACAAATACCATGTTATTGAATGTATCTCCCATACTATCACAGTCTGGTACTTAAGAAGTGGCCAATAAATACTTTTGGAGTATAATCGAATTAACTACACAGAGTCCTTATTACGCCCACCAACCCCCTGAGAACCTTCAGCAAAACACACAACACAAAAGCTCAGCATTCTCTGCACAAATATTTACTCGGCATTAAGCTGTGTGGTTGGCAGGATGGTTGGGCACTCCTGAGAGAGATAACTGTTCAGTGTGGTAGTCAATAGTCACACGTGGCTATTTCAAATTTAAATAAAATATAATTAAATTTAAATTAAAATATAGCTTCTTCATCACCCTAGCTACATTTCAAGTATTTAGTAGTGGCTAGTGGATATTGTATAGACAGCTTAGAATGAACACTTCCATTAGTGTAGAATATTTTAGGGCAGCACTGGTCTAGCCCATAAGATCCAAAGAATATGAAAACCACAATCTTTCAGTAATTACTTAGGAAACAATTCAGGGTTATTTTGCAGACCTAATACTCAATGCTGCTTTTCAGAGAGTATTTCAGAAAGTCAGTTTCTGGCTTCATGAACAGCCCAGGTGCTGAAGTTAGTTTTAGAAAATAATAAAAAACCTAAGGATTATGTTTATAAAACACTGAACCAAGATGACAATGGGACAAATTTCAATTATCCCTGGGGTCTAGGGTCTTGGTTACTTAAGCATAGTCTGCCAATCACGTGTCATTAATGGTACCAAACCACATCTTTGTTTCTGATACGTAAAATTTGAAACCCCATAAATTCACTTAATAAGTGTTCGACAAATTTTGTGGTTCCTTAAAGCACCTGACACATAGAAGATACTTAAATACACATTGGTTGAGTAAAGAACTTTTGGGGGGAACAATCCTGATTCCTACATCCAGATGGCCTTTGGAATTAAACACAAAGATGTTTGACATGTGATGACTCTTGGATTATCTTTGGAAATTCTTTCCTGCTCAATTAGTTTGTGGGGCCAGAGCACTATTGAATTTGGCAATACTGAAACAGAGAGCAGAGGCAAACTCCTGGTCTATCTGGAATGGAAGCAGTGAGGGGAAGTCTGGGCCACATGCTCTACCTGTCATGATAACAATCAAAAACAAATATCTTTACGAATCCCTTTATATTCAAGGCATCAGGTTAAGAGCTGGGAAGGCAAGAAATTATTACATACACTCTGCTCTCAGAAAATATGACGTTTACTTGAGAAAGAACATAAGGAAATAAAAAAGGTTTAATGGTTTAAAGTTTTCTCACAGTGAATGCACCTTTATACTTCTGCACAACTTGTCTCCTTGTCTGTCTGTCTCTCTTGGTCTCACGTCCAGTTGGTTTTCAAGTTATATCAAGTCCCTTTCTATGTTGATATCTGTACTCAACCTCTCCTCTCCATGCTTAAGACCTCCAATTTAGTTCAAGTCCGTTTTAAGTCCGTTTGAGACAGACTCCTAACTGATTGCCCGGTTTCTAGTTCCTCTGCTCCTGTATCTCCCTCCCACTACCATTTGTTTGATCTTGCAAAAGTGTAACCTGCTCAGAAATCTTCAATGGCTCCCTACTTCCTGCTAAATAGGGTACATATTCCTCAGTCTGACTGTCAAAGCCTTACACCATAGAATTCTTACCTATTTCTCCAGGCTTTTTTCTCATTGTTGCCCTTCTCATGCCGGATACTCCAGCCAACTTGGAATATGTGTTGTTCCTTGAGCATGTGCTGTACCTTTCATGCCTGCTCTTCCTTCTATGCAAAACTGCTCTCTCTCTTGCCCTGTCCCACCTCACCCTTGTCCTTCCCAAAGAAGCTGAAAAAATCTACCTTCCGTGATTTCTTCCATCCTGATACATCCTCTCTAACTCTACAGCATTTCACTTATAATCTTTCTATGGTACTTCTCACATTTTGCCTCTAGCGCAAAAAGAATTGAGCTAATTCTTTTTCTCTTTTAGCAAAGATTCTTATTTACATGTAACATATATACAGAAAAGAGAACCAAATCCTAAGTGAATAGCCTGATGACTCTTTTACAAATTAAACACACCTATATTACTATGGTGAAGATCAACTGCATAGTAACCCAGAGGCTTCCTGTAATTCTCCTCTTTGTCATTCCTTCCAAAGTTAATAATTATTCTGATTTCTATCACCATAGATTGGTTTTACCTGCTTGTATACTGTATATAAGCGAATCATACAGTTCGGATTCTTTTGTTTATGGCTTCTTTCACTCAATAGTACATTGGTGAATTCATCCATGTTTCTATGTGTAGCAATAGTTTGTTAATTTTCATTGTTGTACAGCATTTTATTCTATGAATATATCACAACTTATCCATACTTCTGCCATTGGATATTTGGGTGTTTTCTAGTTTGGGAATATTATGAATAATGCTGCTATGAGCATTCATATGCATGTGTTTTGGTGCATATATTTCATATTTTGGGGGAGCACAATATACCTGGAGTATATACCTCATGAGTAATAGGGTATGTATCTTTTCAGGTGTAGTAGATATTGCCATACAGTTTTCCAAAGTGGTTGTGCCAATTTATACTCTGACCAGCAGTGAAAGAGAGCTCCAGTAGCTCCATATCCTCAGCAATTTTTGGAAAGTAGTCAGTTAAATTGTTTTTACCTATTCTGTTACATATAAAGTGGTATCACATAGTGAGTTTAATTTCAATTTCCTCAATGACTTATGATGTGAAACTCACTCTTATTGGCTATATCCTCTTCTGTGGAGTACCTATCAAGTCTTTATTTCCCTCAATGATTTGTAGGAATACCTTATGTAGTGTAGATATAATTTTTGTCAGATATATATGCTACAAACACTTACTCCCAGTTTGTGGCTTGCCTTTTTACACTCTTATGTCATCGTTTGGCAACTAGACATTTTAAATTTTAATGAAGTCCAATTGTGACCATTTTTTATATCACTGATTAGATTGAAAATTTCTAAACAGAGTCTGTGTCTTATTCTTCATTCTATCTCTTAAAATTCTTACTGTAGTCTTGTATATGTTCAAGAAGTTGACATTTATTGAATCAAATTGCTAAGAGAGTGGTATGTATGTTAAGGTACTAAAAGGGAAGAACCAGTACAGAATAACACGGCCAAATGAAGCATTAGGTAGGACATAGGAATAAGCTGAACCATGAGGGAGGAAAGACATTACAGGCAAGAAAAACAGCACTGTTGTAACTACAATAATGATCAAAGGGGAGAAATTCATTGGCTCTTATTTTCTTCTAAAGTACTCTTTGTTGAGCTCCATCTACATGTCAATTGCTTCATAAATGATTTCATTTGATCCTAATAGCAATCCTGGAAGTAGGGACTATTTTCCTCATTTTAAATGTGAAAAAACTGAGGCTTAGAAAAGTTAAATAACTGGCCTTCTCAATGTTCTTGGGAAAACTGCAGAATTACTGACAGCTTGAGAGCAGTAATCCCTTGTATGTAAGCACACTTTCACTCCCACCAATAAAATTGTAATCTTAAAAAGTCATTGTGTTTATTCCCAAACCTGTTTAGGCCTGTTGTACTTGTTATTATAATTAGTTAATTTAAAGAGATGAAAATGCATGCAAACTTATAAAAACCAAGTTGAATGCTTTTGAAAAATCTCAGGGAAGGCAGGCCATTGAAAAGTAATTGTGTGAAATTAGATGACTGTAAAAGATTAAGGTAATAATATTAAAAGTCTAGAAAAATTTTGCATTTAAAATTCTTCCCAAATATATTGAATTTCCTGCTGCTCTTTAAAGAAACTAAATGTGGAAGTTGTAGACTATTAATTATGAGTGTTGTTTATGAAAAACAAACAAAACAAAAAATAAACAAAATCTCAGAACTTCATTTAGCAGACGGATACCAAAGAAAAGATGCTAACTAAACATCAAAAGATTGGCAGCTGACTATGAATCTATATGTTTTAAGTTAAAACAAAATGTTTTAAGGTATACATGCATCATTTCTGGTGATTCCCCACTTTAATCAATTCTCTTTGAATGACTAATTCACAACCAGTCCAAACACAACTGTAGTTGAAAGCTGCACTTCATTTACATTAATAGTAATAAAAATTAGGGTTCTTTGCTCAGCAAATGATTGGCATAAAATAAGAGCTCAAAACATTAGCTAGTACTATTATTATCTACATTTGATATAAACTAGGACTAGTAACTGCTGGGACTTGGCTTTGACAAATGTGTCAAATGAAATTATTAACCACCCCAATTTAATTCAAACCGGATGCAGATCTCAGATTCCTGCCAAAATGTGACCTAATTGGATCATTGGTTTTTCCCTCATCTAGTATTAAAGGTTAGAAAAGCTTTGATTGAACAGAGGATGGTTTTTGTTTTTTTTAAAGAAATCTCATAAAATCTAATGTGGACTGGTTTACATCAGATTCTGGCAGAGTTAATAGGGAGGGGGAAAAAAACTCCTGAAATAAGTGACTTCAGTCAGAAGCTACAGCCCAGGCATGTTTTTGTAAGAATGCTGTTATAAGGACAATGTGTCTCATTACTGCCTCTCCCTACAGTTTATTTTTAATTATTGATGTCACTCTTTCCTTCCCTTTCCGCCCAAACAAATATAACATTTAAACATTAAAGAACCTAGAAAGTCCGTGACTGAATAAAAGAAAGAATGAATTAATTCAAGAAATCGATTGTTAAACTTGGTCACCCCTTGACCTACAACTTATTTCCTTACTTTTCTCATGAGCAGGGACTTACCAGATGTTGCCACATCAGAATACTATTTACCCCCATCCAAGCCAGCTAGCTCTAAGGGCCACAGCAGGAAGAACAGCAGAAGGAAACGTGTACACTGGGGTGTGTGTCCTTGGGTCATCCGTCCCAGCTCATTTCTTTCCCTCATCTGACCCAACTGCTCTCTCTCTGCTTTCTTTTCTTTTCTTTCTTTTTTTTAAAGATTTTATTGGGGATTTGGGGGGAGGAACAGCATTGGGGAATTGGGGAAGGGGAACAGACAAGTTGCTGTCCTGTTATTCTTCAATCTAGTTGTGAAGAACGTTGCTTCACTGGCCCATGTTGGTATTATCATTGCACTCTTCCCAGTGAGGCAATCAGTCACCAGACATTGGACGGCCACTCACGGTGGCTCACGGCAGCTCACGAAAGTGCATGCCAGCTGCCGGCCAGCCCCACTGCAGCCAATGCCGTCGCCAGTGACTCACGGCAGCCCAGCTTGAAGTCAAGCTGTTGTTCACCATCTTAGTTGTAGAGGGTACAGTATCACTGGCCCTCATGTGGGATCCGAATTAGGGCCCTGCTGCTCAGAGCTGGCGTCCCAAAACAACTCTTAACCAACACGCCACTCGGCCAGCCCCCTCTATGTTTTCTTATAGAGTTGAATCTAGAATTTACCCTTAAATATATGATGACATTAGCATGTATGATTTCCCTGGAGCATGTAATGAGACAGTCTAGCATTTGTAAGACTTTTGAAGGCAGAGCAACATCTTATGTTTGGCTTATAACCTTCTTTGTGCCTAGCACAAAACCCAACAAGAAATTGATAGGTACTAAGAATAGGACATATCAGATGAACAGAGATGACTGTTAGGCCGAATCCCAACAACCCCAGAGCGCTTCTTGGCTCAGGTTAGCAGCAATATCACCTTCCCTGGGTTTTGACTGGCCTATTGTAGAAGTCTCCTTGATCCTCAAAAGTTGTATTTATGTTTGTAATATACATTACTGTCATGTAAAGCGAAGGTCATGCTGTAAATTTCCACTGCCAGAGTAGGGCTAACTGCCTATATCCTTTTTCAGAATCCAATTCATTTCAACAAATTTTATGATCACCTGGGCCAGCTGCCAATGGTGCCAACTGAAAGACCCAGCTCTGAACATGAGGAGATAAGTCAGGTCCAACATGGTCTAGCAGGCCTCTAGCTGAAAGGTCCATGAACAGGGTGAAGGTGAGGAAGCTGGCACTGGAGTGCTCAAAGTGTCTAAAGTTTCTGGATCAAAAACTTAATGCCACGTTATCTTCTAAAGCTCCTTATGACTAGAATTAGAGGATTGATGTTGCTTTTCAGGTTGGAGAAACTCATGCTAACCTGTTCAGTCTCACCCTAATTCCTGAAATAGTAGCTAATACTTATTGGACATTTAGCTATATGTGTTAGAGCTTGACATGAATATCTCATTGAAACTTTCTAACTTTTATGTGTTAGGTCCTACTTTTAGTCTCATTTGCAAAAGAAGAAATAGATGCAAAGATCATTTAATAACATTCCCAGGGTCACATGGCTGGTTAGTGATGGAGTTGGAGTCAAACCAAGACAGTCTGACTCTCTGGCTGGCCCTAACAACTAGCTTGTTTGCCTCCTTGATTGGCTACCTCCAGAGAATATAAAGGACACATATTTTTCTCTCTCCAGTCACCCTCACTATTAGTATTCTCTATAAGGGGTGATTTCAAATGGCTCTGGGCCTTCTACACTTAGCTGAACTTCCTGGCCTCTCAGAATTCCTTGCCATGTCCTGAGGATAGGATAGAAGAACTATTCAAGGACCTTGGCCCATTTACAAGGCACTACTCATGTGCTTAGCATTATTAAGGATATAAAAAGGATCTCTGACAATGGGCTCCTGCCCTCAAGTTATATACAGCCCTGCTAAAACAAGGCTCCTCAAATAACTAGAGAACAAGCCAATATATAATCACATGATAGCATGGTATATTTATCTAGGAGATGGGAAAGTGAATGGAATAGGGAAATATAAAAAGAATGCCAGTCGGCATTAAGAACCCATTCAAGGTTAATGATGATGTATTCAAAATGAAACCAGTTGGCATGGTGACATTTTCCTGGTCATGCACTACGTGAGTGCAGTGGCACCATAGGCGGAAAGTTGGACCTATACCTGAACTGGGGTTTTGCTAAGCAAGTATCATAAGTAAGAGTTGAAAATATGTTCAAGAGAGTGATTATAATGATTGACCATAGAAGTAACTTACAGCAGATACAGAGGGAAGACATGAGGGACATGGGGACAGTGACAAGGTGCCAATGAACTGTAGATCCCAAAGGGTATGAGAATTATTGGAGTCAGGGTAAGAGAGGGGCAACATGAATGCCATAGAAATGAGTGGTGTAGAAAATCAGAAAAGAACAATTCATATGGGTAAAAACAGTTGAGGGAGGTTTCCTTGAAGGTGATAGGATTGAGGCTGAGAATAAAAGACAGAAGACAAGCTAATTAGACAAATGATAGAAGATAGAACATAGTCATGTGCTGCATAATGACATTTTGGTTCATGACCGATTATACATATAATGGTGGTCCCACAAGATTATAATGAAGATGAAAAATTCCCATCACCCAGTGACCTTGTAGTGTAACACATGACTCACATGTTTGTGGTGATGCTGGTGTAAAGAAACCTACTGTGCCACTAGTCTTATAAAAGTATAGCACACACAATCATATACAGTACTTAATACTTGATAATTATAAAAATGATTATGCCGGGCTGGCCGAGTGGTGTGTTGGTTAAGAGTTGGCTTGGGAGCGCGAGCTCTGAGCAGCAGGGCCGCTGGTTCGGTTCCCACATGGGCCAGAGACGCCGTACCCTCTACAGATAAAATGGTAAACAACAGCTCGACCTGGAACTGGGCTGCTGTGAGTGTCCAGCAACAGACTAGGCTGCAGTGGAGATGCAATAGGCTGCCGTAAGCTATCGCGAGTGAGCTGCTGTGAGCGGCCGTGAGTGGCCGTCCAATGGCCGGTGACTGATCTGCCTCAGCCAGGAAGAGTGCAATGATCATAATACCTACATGAGCCAGTGAAGCAACGTCTTCCACAACTAGACTGAAGAACAAAAGGACAGCAACTTGTCTGTTCCCCTCCCCCAAGTCCCCAAAAAAATCTTAAAAAAAAATGACTATGTTACTGGTTTATGTATTTATTATACTATACTTTGCCATTAGTTTATAGTGTACTCTTTCCACTTGCAAAAAAAAGTTTCCTAAAACAGTTTGCCATGTTACTCTGGCAGCACCCTCATATATCTCATGTTTACTGCATCTGTTGATTGTATCGTTTTCTCTTGTGCTAGATTTAATCTTATCTTGTTTCCTACAATAACATACAGTACAGGCTTGTAGCCAAGGAGCAGTAGGCTACACCCTACAGCCTAGGTGTGTAGCAGGCTATACCATTTAGGTTTGTGTAATGTGCTCTATGATATTTACACAATGACGAAATCACAACACGTTTCTCAGACCATATCCCCGTTATTAAGTAGCACATGACCCTATTCCAAATCGGGGGCATATTTGAGCAAAGGCATGAAGCCTGCACTAAAGATAGTAGATTTAGGAAACAGTAAGGAAAGAAGCCTTCCTAGGATATGACGTTCAGGTTAAGGTGTGGTCAGGCACAAGTTTTGATAATAAGTGTTTCTGGACAATTACTCAGGTTCAGGGAGTACAAGAGTTATTTCCATTTTAGAAATATTCCAAAACAAATCTGTAATCTTTATTCCTTTGTTTGCCAGTGAGTGTGAATAGTCTCTTCAATTTAAATTGACAATATTGCCCCTGTTTGAAAATTTTCTCACATTTTATCAGTAACTTTTCTTCCTGCTTTTAACACCTTTTATTTGTTCCATATGGTGAATTTACGTGTTTGCCTTACTGTGTTCTATGTTGAATACTTTATTTAGTGCAGCTACAGTTGACTGGAGCAGAGATTCAATATACATTTCAAAGCTTCAAGAAACATAGCTGAGGGCCTGCCGAGTGGCGTGATGGTTAAGAACTGGCTTGGGACACCAGAGGGCCCTGGTTTGGATCCCACATATGAGGGCCAGTGACACTGCCCTCTACAGCTAAGGTGCTGAACAACAGCTCAACCTGGAGCTGGGCTGCCGTGAGTTGCCGGCGACGGCGTAGGCTGCAGCCCCTGCGGCAGTGGGTTGCCATGGGCTACCGTATGTAGCCAGCAGCCAGCGTGAGTGGCCAGCAGCCGCAGTGAATGGCCGTCCAGAAGCCGGCGACTGATCTGCCTCGCCC
>NW_017731454.1:3607858-3617947 GCF_001890085.2 Hipposideros armiger | reverse complement strand
TCCTCCACAACTAGACTGAAGAACAAAAGGACAGCAACTTGTCTGTTCCCCTTCCCCCAATTCCCCAATAAAAAATCTTAAAAAAAAAAAAACTTAGCTGAAAATGTACAACTGGATAGCTTTACATGGTGACCTGGGGATTGTAGTTGCTATTGACAATTAAAAACAACCAAACGCAGGGCTGGCTGAGTGGCTCAGTTGGTTAAGAGTTAGCTAAAGAGTGTGAGCTCTGAGCAACAGGGCCACCAGTTCGATTCCCACATGGGCCAGTGATGCTGCGCCCAAGCTGAGCTGCTGCTGAGCTGCCAACAGGTGGCAGGATGGCTCAGCTGGTGAGAGCACGTGCTCCTAACAACAAGACTGCCTGTTCAATGATGGGCTACGCCCACCCGCAACTAAGACTGAACTCGGCACCTTGAGCTGAGCTGCCACCCAGATGGCTCAGAGGATAAAGCGTACGCTGTTAACAACAAGGCTGCTGGCTCAATTCCCACATGGGATGGTGGCTACGCCCACCCGCAACTAAGATTGAAGATTGAACCTTGAGCTTAGAGGCCACAAGCTGCTGACAGGCAGCCAGATGGCAACTGGCGCCCTCCACAACTAAGATTGAAGAACAACCTGGCTGGTCCCCCTCCCCAGTTCCCCAACACTGTTCCCCTCCCCCAGTTCCCCAATTAAAAAAAAATAAAAACAAACACAAATGACTAAACTTTATATAACCAAAACCAATTCTCCACATTCCACATCATTCATGTAGTCATTCATTCAACATCTGAGCACCACCTATAAGCCAAGAACCATCGTAGGTAATGGGAATACAGAAATGAAAGAAACAGCCCTTCCAAGGCTAGTGTGCAAGACAAACAAGTAAAAATATGATGATGATGATGATGATGATGATGATGATGATGATGATGATAAGCTTCAATGAAGATAAACATGGGGGCATATAGGAAAAGTTCCTTACCTGGAAGCAGATGGGAATATAAGAAAGGTGTCTGAGAGGCATTGGCATCTGAGCTAAGTTTTTAAATCCCAGCAGCCGTCATTTAACCAACTTCACAGTGGCATAGTGCATTTCTGGTGGAAGAAGCAGCAAGTGCAAAGGCCCAAATGAGAGAAAGGCTCACATGGGAGAGTAAGAGAACCCCCAAGTAACTCAGCATCTTGGGACATCAAGTGGGGACAGTGAGGATATTGAGGCAGGAGAGACTGACAGGGCCAGATCCAAAAGACTGTATGTGTTCTGTAATGAGGCAACTTGGAACCATTGATTAAAGTTAAGCCAAGGAGGACACCATAGGATACAGAATAGAAACATCATGCTTGTGGCAGGGTAGAAGATTGGGGCACGGAAATTACTTAAGAGAATTTTGTAGTCATTCAGGTGAGAAATGATAAGGCCTTGAACAAATGGGAATAAAGTGGAGCAAACCAATACCACACTCGTTTAGAAAGTCGAGTCCATTATGTTGGTGACTGATTATATAACAACTAACGGAGAAAAGGAATCGAGTGATATTCTCCATCTTCCAAAGATCTCACTGGGATACAAATTCAATTTATTCCTTGGACAGATCACTCTAGAAGTGTGAAATTCAAGTGAAAATTTGAGTTACGAAGCTTCTCTTTTATCCAGGGGAGGGTGAATTTCCCTGGGTTTGGGCTTTGGGTTTGTAGTCTCTGGAAGAAAATTTGGACATACTGCCACTAAAAGAAGTCTAAACGTATTTGTTAAAGTTGTTCTTTTTACAACAATTAAAAATAAATGACCAGTGACCTTATATCACTTTACTTTCTGTTTTTCAGACTTTTAAAATGCAATCTGGTAAGAACTATTACACCTTTATCCTGACTCCATAATACCTTCTTTAGCTGATTAGCATGAGGCAGAATAGTAGCTCAGCTATCTTTGTCGGCTTCAGCAGGATGAGGAAATAAGAATGAGCACAGCTTTCTAACATGTGTTGGTTATGATGAAATCACATGTGTCCTCAAAACGGGGAATATTGTTGGCATTTTTATGGTTTGATTGTTTTAAACTAAGAATTCATCCATATGTGCTGAGATTCCAAATGACAAAGGCCATTCATTTCAACTACTTCCAGTGAAATGGAGTCATTGCTTGAAAAAAAGATTACAGGATTATAGCTGCTAAGTCTCTTCCACCAGGAACTCTGTGGCAGTGTGGTTAAGGACCTCATGGTTCTGCCACTCAGCTGGGTCACACCACCACGGCCTCAACCCAAAGACCAGGAACTGGGAATCACCAGAGACAATGGAAAAGAGAAATCTGTCATCTTACAGAAAAAAAAGAACAAAAACTCCTGCAATTCCAACTTTTAGTTTAAAGAGACAATGTGAGATGTACAGCTGCAAAAAAAGCTGCTTCGTGTCACACTTCTCTTGTCACAGCTGCCATTTGAGTCTTGCCGAGTCAGCTTCTCTTTGTCTCTTTCTTTGCTAACCCCAGGCGAGATGCTGCAGTGCATGACTGGGAGAGTGACCTCAGTTCCAATGCCAAATGGATGACTACAATAAACATTAAAAAAGCAAATCATTGTCTTTGGACTGAAACACCCATTTTGCTCATTTGAGGCTTCTTACTTCCTTTACAGCCACTTTCTTGAGATGCCCAGATGTTGCCTTCAAAGTTTCTTTCTTGTATGAGTTTGTTTTTTAAAAAGTGATACATGCCATATGTTCAAGAGTTTAATAACAGTACCTTTTATTGTCTGCAGCTACAGAATGAATAGAAGTGCAGAATGAAAAGAAGATTTAAAAACACACTGAGCTGCATCTTTTGAGGAATTAAAGCTGCTTTAAAATGTGTGCTCATACCTCCTTGCCTAATCTTTGGGTGGAGTGACTAGAAAGTTTTAGTATCTCTGCCATTACTTCGCACACGTAGAAAGGAAACAGACCAGTTAAGTAAGACTGGCTTAAAATTTAAAAATATATTAGGGTCCACAGAGATTTTTTTTTAAAACATTATTGACCCTTCGATTCTTCCATGGGGTTTTCACTTAAAGTCTAATTTTATTGTCTTTGTTTTATCCCACTATATTAGGTTAAGAATTATGGTACATAGCCTTCCCCAGCTGTTGGGAAAATATAAAAGCCATTTAAAGTTCAGTTGTATCAATTAGAACTCTTTTGATTTCAAGTGACAGAAATTGATCTCAAATTGGCTTAAGCAAAAAGAAGAATTTATTGGCTCATCTAAGTGATAAGCCTTGAAATAGACTAGCTTCAGGCATGCTGGATCAAGATGCTTAAACAATGATGTATGGAATCTTTCTCTCTCTCCAAGTCACAGATTTGCTTTCCTTTATGTTGGCTTCATTTTCAGATGTGGTGGCAAAATGACTATCAACAGCCCCAGGCTTGGCAACACCAGGAGAAAAAGATTCTATTTGTATATAATCCTTTTAGCAGTTTCAGACAAGGCTCTCATTGGCCTGACTTAGGTCATGTGCCTATCCTTGAACCAACCACAGTGGTTAAGGATTAATCTGGTCAATCTGCTCTCACTGGAGCCAAAGGAGTGTCTAGACCCACTCAAATCACAGGACAGTTTGAGAAAATGTATGGTTTCTCAAAGGGGAATTGGGTTACTGATAGCAAAATGGCAATGGGTGTTATGGCAGGCAGTGTTGCCTGCCTGTCCCAAATTCACTTTCCCTTTTTTCTCTGCTAACTGAACCCTGATTATCTCTAGGTATTTGCTCCCCTCCACATGCCTGTGGGCTTCAGGTAAGGGATAAGGGGTGGGAGTAAGCGTGGCCAGGCACAAAGTGTCAGCGTCTAAGTAGGAGGAGGAAGGCGTTCTGTTCATATAACAACACAGACAGCATGTCAGAGCCCAAGTGTAGTGAGGAGAGCATTTGTGCAAGGAAAGGAGTGGTGAGGGGCTACGGGAAACTGGCTACATATAGGGAAATTGATCAAAGAAATAATACATTACAAACAATTGAAGCCAGGTTTCTCACTGTTGGAGAAGGTAGTTACAGATAGGGAAAAGGAGAAAAATAGTGAACCCTATGGTGTTGGATTAGAATTGAAGGTAGTGTTGTGAATTCATGCATTTAAAGTTATATAGAAATATATAGAAATAAATATAGATGCAGATATGTATATGTGTGCATGTATATACCCAGCTCTGTTCATGGAGAGGGCCTGGGAACAGTAATACCTCATGGCAGAGAACAAACCTAATGTTCAGACATTATTTTCAAAATACTATTCTGTACTATAGGGAACTAAGGTTTCTTATCAATGGCTGATTCCACATCTGGGCAAGGAAAGTATACAGAATGAGCCTGGGATATTTTGAAGTGTCAAAAAGTGCTCAAAAAAGGGTGAAGGCATCTTGAAGGGACATAGAAACCAACAGTAAGGAATTCCAAATGACCAACCGGGGACAATTTGAGCAACAAAACAAATATCTTAGTAATAAATTATAACCCATTGAGTAAAATAAGAATTTCAGTGCATAGTAATATAAATAAGTGAAGAAAATAAAGTTAACCCTTATAGTAGAATTCCAACTAATGTTGAAGGAATGGTAAAAATAGAAAAATCACCATTTGGCAAACACTTCAGAAATAGTTGTTTTAGGCAAAAGTCATCAATGAATGCTAAAATTAGAGTGAAAATGTATAATAAACCTTTTGACTATATATTCTCAAAGTAGCTCTTCACAAGTTAGTTATTTAGTAACTTTACAGTGGAGAAACCTGGTGGACACCATCTAAAGCAAGTGATTAAAGGTAAAGTCTACAGGAATGGGCATACTGACATCATGTGGCTCTGATATCATGCACTAAGAAAGACACCACATCACTTCCATAGTACTTTGGCCCAAAGTACATAACCTAAATTTAATATGAGAAAAATATCATACAAACCCAAATTAAAGGATATCTGCAAAATAATTAGGCAGGACTCCTCAGAAATGTCAAGGTCAAGAAAGTCAAAGAATACGGAACTGTTACAGGTTAAAGGACTGTAGACTGGATCTTAGACCAGAAAGTTTCAGTAGGTAGGACAACTGGTAAAATTTGAATAAGATCTATAGATTACCTTAAGTATATTGAGTTAAGTAATATCTCTTATTAAAATTAATTTTAAGCTAATATGAAGGTTAAAAGATCTTAATAAAAGTAACTATAATGACAATAATTAGTAAAGAAATACACAAAATAGAAACATATAAAATGTGACGCCAAAAACACAAACATGGGGGTGGAGTAGTAAAAACGTAGAGTTTTAGAATGTGTTCAAACGTAACTTGCTATCAACTTAAAATAGATCAGTGAGTGTGTGTGTGTGTGTGTGTGTGTGTGTGTGTATGCGCCCACGCGTGCCTCATGGTAATCACAAAGCAAAAACCTACAGTAGATACACAAAAGATAATGAGAATGAAATCTAAACACAACACTAAAGAAAGTAATCAAACCACAAGAAAAGAGAGCAAGAGAATAAGAAAGAGAGGAATTACAAAACAGCCAGAAAACAATGAACAAAATGGCAATAGTACATACCTATCTATAATTATTTTAAATGTAAATGCACTAAATTCTCTAATCAAAAGACAGAATGGCTGAATGAAAAAAAAAAAAACCATGACCCACATATATGATGCCTATAAGAGACTCACTTCAGATATAGGGACACACACAAAGTGAAGGGATGAAAAAAGATGTATCATGCAAATGGAAACCAAAAGAAACCTGGAGTAGCTATACTTATACCTGACAAAATAGACTTTAGAACAAAACTATAATAAAAGACAAAGGTGGCTATTACATAATGATAAAGGGGTCAATCTAACAAGAAGATATAACATTTATAAATACATGCACCCAACATAGGAGTACCTAAATATGTAAAACAAATATTGATAGACCTAAGGGGAGAAATTGACAGCAATAAAATAATAGTGGGAGAGTTTAATACCCCACTTACACTAGTGGATAGGTCATCCAAATAGAAAATCAGTAAGTAAAAATTGGTCTTAAGTGACACATAAAATCAGATGAATAGATATATGAAGTGTGACAATTAAGTTTGCAAACTTGTTGCAATGATGTTGCTAACCTTCTTTTGATATCAGAGGGATTACTCATTATGAATCTGTACCAACTGGACAAACAGTTAACCAAGTTTATGGTTTGGAAGTGCTGAAAAGGCTGCATGAAAAAGTTAGATGATCTGAACTTTTCGCCAACAATTCATAGCTCTTGTATCATGACAATGCACCAGCTCACACGGCACTGTCCGTAAGGGAGTTTATAGCCAGTAAACAAATAACTGTATTGGAACACCCTCCCTACTCACCTCTTCTTGCCCCAATGACTTTTTTCTTTACATGAAGATAAAGGAAATACTGAAAGGAAGACATTTTGATGACATTCAGGACATCAAGGGTAATATGACGATAGCTCTGATGGCCATTCCAGAAAAAGAGTTCCAAAATTGCTTTGAAGGGTGGACTAGGTGCTGGTGTCAGGTGCATAGCTTCCCAAGGAGAATACTTTGAAGGTGACCATAGTGATATTCAGCAATGAGGTTCATAACACTTGGGATTAGTTCACGAACTTAATTTTCCAACCTCATATACAAAATATTCCATCCAAAAGCAGAACAATATACATTCTTCTCAAGTGCACATGGAACATTCTCCAGGTAGTTCATATGTTAGGCCACAAAACAAATGATGTAGACATGAAAAAAATTAAAAAGACAAACAAAAATTGAAATACAATATTTCAAAATCTATGGGATACAGCAGAAGCAGTTATAAGAGGAAAGTTCAGGGCCGGCTGAGCAGCGCATTGGTTAAGAGCTGGCTTGGGACACCAGAGGGCCCCAGTTCGGATCCCACATATGAGGGCCAGTGAAACTGCCCTCAACAGCTAAGATGCTGAACAACAGCTCAACCTGGAGCTGGGATGCCTTGAGTCGCCTGCAACGGCATAGGCTGCAGCCCCTGCTGTAGTGGGTTGCCATGGGCTACTGTGTATAGCCAGCAGCCAGCATGAGCGGCCAGCAGCCGCAGTGAGCAGCCTTCCAGAAGCTGGCAACTGATCTGCCTCACCCGGGAAGAGCGCAATGATGGTGCCAACTTGGGCCAGTGAAGCAACATCCTCCACAACTAGACTGAAAAACAAAAAGGATGGCAACTTGTCTGTTCCCTTCCCCCAATTCCCCAGCGCTGTTCCCCTCCCCCAATTCCCCAATAAAAAATCTTTAAAAAAAAAAAAAAAGAAGAAAGTTCACAGTGATACAGACCTACTTTAAGAAATAAGAAAAGTCTTAAATAAACAATTTAACATCACACCTAAAGGAACTAGAAAAAGAAGAACAAAGCCCAAAGTGAGTAGAATGGAGGAAATAATAAATGTCAGAGCAAAAATAAATGAAATAGAGACTTAAAAAAAATAGAAAATATCAATGAAACTAAGAGCTCATTATTTGAAAAGATGAACAAAATTGACAAACCTTTAGCTAGACTCACCAAGAAAAAAAGAGGGAGGTCAAATAAGTAAAATCAAAGATGAAAGAGAAGTTACAAGTGATATCACAGAATTACGAAAGCTCATAAGAGACTGCTAAGCTCATAAGAGACTGCTGTAAGCAATTATATGTCAACAAATAGGACAAATTAGAATAAATGGACAAATTCCTAGAAATGTACAATCTTTCAAGACTGAACAATGAATAAATAGAAAATCTGAATAGACCAATCATTAGTAAGGAGATTGAATAAGTAATAATAATAAATAAAAAACTTCCAGCAAACAAAAGTTCAGGAACAGACAACTTCACTGGTAAATTCTATCAAATATTCAAAGATTTAATACTTATCTTTCTTAACAAATTGAAGAGAAGAAAATACTTTCAAACTCACTTTATGAGGCCAGCATTATCCTGGTACCAAAATCAGATAAGGATACCACACAAATACACAGGAAAATTACAGGTCAATAGTCCTAATGAACATAGATGCAAAAATCCTCAGGAAAATATTAACAAACTGAATTTAACAATACACTAAAAGGATCATGCACCATGATCAAGAGGGATTTACTCTAGGGATGTAAGAATGGTTCAACATCAAAAATCAATCAACGTGACACACCATATTAACACAATGAAGGTTCAAATCATGTAATCATTTCAATAGAAGCAGAAAAAGCATTTGACAAAACCCAACATCCAATTATGATAAAAACTCTCAACAAAGTGGGTATAGGTCACATATTAAAGGTCACAGATGACAAACCCACTGCTAATATCATACTCAATGGTGAAAATCTAAAAGCTTTCTTCTAAAATCAGGAACAAGACAAGGATGGCACTCTCACTGCTTCTATTCAACATAGTATAGGAAGTCCTAGCCACAGCAATTAGGCAAGAAAAAGAAATAAAAGGCATACAAATTGGAAAGGAAGGAGTAAAACTGTCACTATTTACAGATGACATGATACTATACAGAGAACCCTAAATATTCCACCAATAAGATGTTACAATAAATGAATTCAGTAAAGTTGCAGGATATGAAATCAATATACAGAAATCTGTGGTGTTCTATACACTAATAATGAACCATCAGGAAGAGAAATTAAGAAAACAATGCCTTTTACAGTTGCATCAAAAAGAATAAAATACCTAGGAACAAATTTAACCAAGGAAGTAAAAGACCTGTACATTGAAAACTATAAGACATTGATGAAAGAAATTGAAAAAGATACAAATAAATGGAAAGAAATTCTGTGTTCATGGATTGGAAGAAGTAATATTGTTAATATGTTCATACTACCCAAAGCAATCTATAGATTCAGTGCAATATCTATCAAAATACCAATGCAGTTCTCATAGAACTAGAACAAATAATTCTAAAATTTGTATGGAACTACAAAAGACCCCAAACAGACAAAGCAATCCAGTGGGAAAAAAAGAGCAAAACTGGAGGCATTATGCTCCTTGACTTCAAACTATACTAGAAAGCATTAGTAGTCAAACAGTATGACAGATCAATGAAACAGAATAGAGCCCGGAAATAAACTTACACTTATATAGAAAATTAATTCACAAAAAGGAGCCAAGCACATACAATGGGGAAAGGACAGTCTCTTCAATAAATTGTGTTAGGACAACTGGACAGCCACATGCATAACAATGAAACTAGACCACTATCTCATACCATATACAAAAGTTAACTCAAAGTGGATTAAAGACTTGAATGTAAAAGCTGAAACCATGAAGTTCCTAAAGAAAATATAGGCAGTAAACTCCTTGACATCAGTGTTAGCAATGCTTTTTTGGATCTGACTACATAAGTGAGACTATGTCAAACTAAAAAGCTTCTGGACAGCAAAGGTAACCATCAACAAAATAAAAAGGCAATCTATAGAATGGGAAAAGATGTTTGCAAATCATGTATCTGATAAAGAGTTAATATCCAAAATATATAAAGAACTCATACAGCTTAACAATAAAAAGCAAACAACCTAATTAAAAATGGACAGAAAATCTGAATAGACATTTTTCCAAAGAAGACATACAGATGAGTGACAGGCACATGAAAAGATGTTCATCACTAATCAAAACCACAATGAAATATCACTTCACACCTGTTAGAATGGCTATTATCAAAAAGACAAGAAATAAATACACTGTATAATACATACACTGTTGGTGGGAATGTAATTTGGTACAACCACTATAGAAAACAGTACGGAGATTGCTCAAAAATTTAAGACTAGGGCCGGCCGAGTGGCCCGATGGTTAGGAACTCGCTTGGGATGCCAGAGGGCCCCGGTTCGGATCCCACATATGAGGGTCAGTGACGCTGCCCTCCGCAGCTAGGATGCTGAACAACAGCTCGACCTGGAGCTGGGTTGCCATGAGTCGCCGGCGACGGCGTGGGCTGCAGCCCCTGTGGCAGTGGGTTGCCATGGGCTACTGTGTGTTGCCAGCAGCCAACGTGAGCGGCCAGCAGCTGCAGTGAGCGGCCGTCCAGAAGCCGGCGACTGATCTGCCTCGCCCGGGAAGAGCGCAATGATGGTGCCAACATGG
>NW_017731454.1:3586933-3607753 GCF_001890085.2 Hipposideros armiger | reverse complement strand
TTAAAAAAAAAAAAAATTTAAGACTAGAACTGCCATATGATCCAGCTATTCCACTTCTGGGTATTTATCTGAAGAATACAAAAACACTAATTTGAAAAGATATATGAATCTCTATGTTCATTGCAGAATTATTTACAATAGCCATGACATGGAAACAACCTAAGTGTCCATCGATGAATAAATGGGTAAAGAAGATGTATCTATACAATGGAAAATTACTCAGCCATAACAAAGAATGAAACCTTACCATTTGTGACAAAATGAATGGATCTTGAGGTTATTATGCTAAGTGAAATAAGTCAGAGAAAGGCAAATACCATATGATTTCACTTACATGTGGAATCTTTAAAACAGCAAAACAAACAACACAAAACAAAACAAAATTCTTAGATACAGAGAACAGGTGGATGGTTGCCAGAGAGGAGGGCAAAATTGGTGAAGGACATCAACTGTATGGAGATGGATGGTAACTAGAATTAAATGGTGATCACTTTGTAGTGAATACAAATATTGAATTATAATGTTGAATACTTGAAATTGATATAATGTTATATGCCAATTTTACCTCAATAAAATTTTCAATTTTACCTGTTTCTTACTTTTTTTTAACTTGATTACTGGAAAATTTTAAATTACTGCTGTGGCTCTCTTTATTTCTATTGACCAATACTGATCTAGGTCTTTCCTACTGACAGGCACTGATCTGGATCTAGAGGTCCTCCTGGTACCCTGGGTCACTCACTCTAAACAGTCTCCCAGTTAACCTTCTGACTGCATTGACCTGGAATCGACACTTGTGATTACACTCAGGGCGCTTGCACTGGGCCTAACGATGATGCAGTCCTCAGCGAGGTCAGCAGGGTGGAATGACTCTGAGAAGAGAATCTTACTTCCTGGTCCTTGGAGTCATCTATACTCTTTGTTGTGGTTATTCCTGTTGCGCTCATCTAGTAAAAGGATGAAGGGCCAGTGGGACTTGCCACCCCTCAACTGAAGTCACATGACCAGGATTCTTGCTCATTTGTCCCATCTGTGTATCCCAGCCAGTACTTCCATAGTAGAGTAAGGAGTCTGCGACAACTGTTAAAGAGGCATTACAGCAGGGCCCTAAGAGCATGAGTGCCACCAAGATAGCAAGTAGTAAGGGGTGTTCACGCTATTTTTTCCAGAAAAGGGAAGGCACTGCTAGTATATCTCAAATAACGTGCCAGCACTCACTAGGTTAATATTCTTTTTTGTGCCTTTAGTGAATATACTCTTTATGATATGTCTGAAGTAAAAGCTTTCTAGATTTTATCATTTTGACAGGTGAAGTACATCCGCTACAATCAACAGTTTTTTAGGATGTTAGCCTCACCACAGAGCTTTAGAAACACTCCTTCCTTTTCTTTAAATTAATTTATTGGCATTCTCAAGTCAGTTCACTGAACAAAGGTTCTGGCAGCGCCTATGATAGCTATAAAAATTTCTTATATGAATTTTGGAGGCAGAAAACAAAACAAAAAAAACACTGGTCTAGCTGCTTAGCTGCCAGCATTTCCAGAAAATCCCTTTATGCTATACTTATGTAACCTTTGTATCCAGGAACTAAAGGAACAACTAGAGTAAAGAAGTATATTTCTTGTATTGCTAATTATGTCACACTTGATATTCATTCATAAAGGTCAATTAAAAAATATACGCTACAATGATTATTTCTGTATAACATGGTACAAAGACTAAAACATATTTTAGAAGAATCCCAAACTTGTAACATTCATCACAGATCTTAGTTTGCCTGAGTCTTTCTATGTTCAGCAGCAGGAGGGGGTCAACATACCAGGGCTTGAGGAGTATAAACCAAAGTACAACTCTTCCTTCTTGAGTTTCTCAGTTGTTGGAGGGGTGGAGGGAATCTGCTTGAGGAAGGAGCTGAAAAAGCCACCCAAACATAAAGAATGGCCAGCCAAATAAATTACAAAGGAAAAACGGAGTCTCAGTTTAGAAAAGATTTGACAATTCTTTTTTTTAAATTAAGTTTATTGGGGTAACACTGGTTAATAACATTATATAAGTTTCAGGTATACAATTTTATAATACATCTTCTGTATGTCTATATCATTACCCCTGGAGAATTCCATTTTTATTATCAAATAGTGTTCATGAATGTTCATTGAGTTTATGGTCCCATTCGAGTTTGCTTCAACACCTTGTGGGCCTCTGACTCACGTTTGTTACAAGTATTTGATGAGCTTGATTAAGATAAAATAAAAACAAAACAATTATGAACTGGAGACTTTTTGATCATTGATAGATACATATCTTCCAAGTGTTTCTTGTGTACCTGAATATTATGATTGAGTTGCATGGCCCTGTTCTCAATTTGATCACTTGATGAAAGGCTTTGGACGATATTAAAATATTGTGCATGGGCTCTACATATTATCCAACTTCTTACACCTAGATCTCTTCTGGACAGAGGCAGAAACCATTTGTGGTCTTGATTCAGAAAT
Source organism: Hipposideros armiger (assembly GCF_001890085.2). Lineage (NCBI taxonomy): Eukaryota > Metazoa > Chordata > Mammalia > Chiroptera > Hipposideridae > Hipposideros > Hipposideros armiger. The sequence goes on along the minus strand of NW_017731454.1, from coordinate 3,605,261 downwards.
TTTCGGAAATCAAATTATCTAGATTTCGAAGCTGGTGATGACCAGCTCAAGGCATAGTCTTGGAAACCTATTACGTATTTACTTATCTACTTCCACCTAAATCTACACTATGCTTTCCTAGTGGCCAAAAACCTGAGCAGAAATTCCCCAGGGAAATGTCTCCCATCTTTGCACTCCAGTAAAAACCCAACCATCTCATAATTTCACTGCCGCAGTAAAAGTGGTGTGTAGTGTTTTCCTCATGGCAGCAGTCGAGAGCCTCTCCTTTGTTTATTCAAATCTGGAGAGTCCTACTCCTGACTTCTCTTGTCTTTATTCTTTCGGCACTGTGGGTACAGAATGCGCTAGAACCGTGACCACCAGACCTCCCTAGGATCCTGGAGTGAGCTGCTGCCTGGGTTCAGCAGTAATGGAAGCTCCAAACAGAGCAAAGTCACAGGGCTAGAGCTCCCCAGGCAAAGTCTTTAGGATTTAAAGCCATTGTATAACAGGTTGGTTTCTTTTTTTGTGTGTTTCTCTATCACTAGAATGTATGTAAATTGGATAAAATCTGAAGAGAAAATTTTGCCTAGTGGGGTTTCTTTTAAATCGTGTTTGCTGGGAGGTATGCCAGGCTGAAGTCCTTTCTTCCACAGTGGATTCAGTGCAGGCAGCAGTGAGCTGCCCTTTCCCACCCTTTTCATTCACACAGTTCTAAGGAGAGAACCTACTTTTGTGCCTGCTGCTCATTCAGCCCTCAGTCTCTCTGCTGAGCCTACCAATTAGTATTAATAATTGTGGCCAGAGTTTAAGGTCTGGCCACGAAAACACAATGGAGAAGATGGGATTCATTTCAGGAGCTAAACTACTAAGAAGGCATCTGAGAGGACATGGAGGAAGCAATTCACGAGGCTAACCAATAGTCTTGGCGAGTTAGAGCTTCAAGTTTGGAAACTTTCTCTGTCAAAGCCTTTTCACGTTACATCCATCAACTTGCCTCAAATCTTATGTGCTACAGTTGGAATAGCATAACGAGGCCAGAAATTTGCTCATACATTTTGAACAATTGATACATTTATCTTAAACTACTAAAAAATACTCACAGACATTTAAATTTCTATACCTGGAATCAGGGTAAAAACTTTTGAGAAGCTCATAGGCCATTTCATTTGTTCTCACCCTACCATTAGGACATGTTTAGTAAAGAATAGCTATAAATCTATCATCTTTTAAAGAAGGTGACTCTAAGGCCCAGCTACATGAAATAACTTGCTTTAGGCTAGGTGGGCAGTAGGATGGCTGTCAGGCACCGTGTGCTCAGGCTGGAGGGAACATGGTGAGTATTTAAGCGCATGGGTATTTAGCACCAGCCTGGCCTGGGTTCAAGTCTCAGCTGGCGGACCTTATGCAACCTACGTAATCTTTCTCTGCTTCCATTCCCCACTCTAAAACAGGGCTAGTAGGAATTTCTCACTGGGAGTTCTGCTAGGAGAACGAGATGAGCTAAAGTTTGTCAAGTACCTAGAACAATTCCTGATATGCACTATGTAAGTGTTTATGAAACATAAAATGTAATGGGATGGTGAAGTCCTTCTTATCTACTTTTGCTCCTTATCTACTCACATGATCTTAAAAAATGTTTCTCAGAAACTGATTTGCACAACATTCCTGGGATGTTGGGTAACTACAGGAGACCCAGGGTGGTGTCTGGCTGCTTGTCAGACAGCAGTTGTGACTTGGAAAGTTCATTGCATAGTTCCCCTTGCCCAGGACCAGAACACATGGCTCACTGTAATTAAAACAAGCTTTTCATCACTCGGCGTTAATGAGTATCGTTGCCTCCTTTGATCGGTGTTCTTGCTTCTAGAGATGGCTTAGTATTTCTGAAATTGTAATTTAAAAGGAAAATAAGGTCTCTGTCTATTCCACATATATATTATGTAGATGTGACAACTACAGAGCTATAAAGAAGCACACATATATGTTTAATGTGAAAATTACATGTGAGAGGTAGCTCAAAGGCAAAACACAGGTCCAAAACTTCAGTTTCAAAACTTGTAACAGGAAATGAAATACTTATGTTAGGAAGTCACAGACATCACATTTAAAGATGTATATTCTAGGGCCAGCTGAGTGGCTTGTTGGTTAAAAGTTGGCTTGGGAGTGCAAGCTCTGAGCAGCAGGGCCACTGGTTTGGATCCCACATGAGGGCCAGTGACATTGCACCCTCTACAGCTAAGATAGTGAACAACAGCTTGACCTGGAGCTGGGCTGCTGTGAGTCGCCGGCGATGGCTAGGCTGCAGTGGGGCTGCAGTGGGCTGCAGTGGGCTGCCGTGAGCTGCCAGGAGCAGCCGTCCAATGGCCAGCGAGCGACTGCCTCACCCGGGAAGAGCGCAATGATAATACCAATATAGGCCAGTGAAGCGATGTCTTCCACAACTAGATTGAAGAACAAAAGGACAGCAACTTGTCTGTTCCCCTTCCCTGATTCCCCAATGCTGTTCCCATCCCCCAATTCCCCAATTTTTTTTAAAAAAATGTATATTCTACCACAAACAGGCAATTTACACACACATTCACACACATATTCATGTATCTGTAAATAAAACCTATGGTATTTATTCCTGCTTCATTTCTACTGCACAATGACAAATAGTCCTTCAAATGAAACATCACAGGACAAAACTGTGGAATTACTAGGTCATAGTTGGAGTATAATCAGGCTCTGGATCAATTTTCCTAAATGCCAAGTTGTATTTATCCTTATCTTCCTACTTCATCTATGTAGATATGGTTTTTTTGGTAATTACAATTGCATTTTTGAAACAGTATGAAGACGGTTCAGAGGTGGGCAGGATAGTTCTATATGTGCATATTTCAGGAACTCTGGCATGCCACTGCAGGTCACTGGGAGCCCTCCTTGCAATGATAGGCATGAATGTTGGGAATGTCAGAGTGCTCTGTGCTTCCTCCCGACATCCCTGGGAGGGTGGGGGTGGGGCATGTCCTAGTGCTCAATCAGGAAAAACACATATTCTCCTATTCTCATGTTTCCCATGGAGACATGAGTTGACAGCAAATGTCTTCAGCCTGTCCCCACCCCCACCCTCCCCACCCCCCTCACTTTCTCAACCTCCTGAGAGAGATGATTTGTCTGACTGGTGAGCTTTGAAGGACATGTTGGCTGAGCTGGGCTTGCCCCTTTTGGGATTTCTTGAGGAGCCAGCTGGGTCATGTGACTCTCACATTCTGGTTTGTTCCTCATGATGAGATAAGCTTAGCAGGCACATTTCTTCAGGGGGAAGTTCAACCTCTGGGGAAGGTGAGGTGTGGGATTGTTAGCAATCTCCTTGGCCACAGATCTAAAGCTAGAGATGCAAATCAGTAATAAAGATGACATTTTAATCTTCATCTGTTTATCTCTGTGCCTTCATTCTTACATAGTTTGAACTCAGCCATCTCAGTTTGGACCCCTAAAATACCTGACATTGCAGAATGATGAGTTAGGATCATGAAAACCACACATTTGCTTCCTTCCCCGCCCCCCCCGCCATCCCCCAATAATTCTGTCACATAGCACCTCTGATCAAAGATCTCCTGGGTTAAGCAGTAAAGGAATCTCAAGAAAGAGAAGGTCTCTGATTCATAGTGGGGAGTAGAGAGATAATTTTGGATGTATCTCTGAGGGATGCCACTCAAATTCCCTTTGACCTGGAGGAACTTGACCAAAATACAGTGATGAAAAGATCCATAAGATTTTGAGGAAACTAAACTACTCTTTTGGGAGGATAATCAAAAAAATCTGTAACAGATGCTGATGGAAAGACTCTCCCAAAAAATCAGGGGTATAATCACCCCTTAAGGAGAAGCAGTGAGCCTCACGTCATTGCAATAGCAAGGTCAACCCTCAGCAATAATGACAAGGTCATATTCTGAGATAAGGGCCAGAAGCAGTTGCTAATTAAAGTTACCAGATGGCAGGAAGTAGCATTAATAGATGAAGCAGGATAACTTGAACATCTTCTGGGAACCAGACAAAAGGTGGGAGAGAACTTGAAAAGTTACTTCTGTTAGCATTAGAAATCTTAGCCCTGTCCTTGTGTGTCTTTTCTTTCATCGGGGCAGCCTAAGGGAACAGTTATAAATTTAGCCTGTGTGATATCTATTATCCAAAAATTGTCTCCCAATGAACTATGCCTCATAGCACTCATGCTCTCGTGTACTCCCTCCTCTTGAATTCTGTTGGTTCTCACAGAGTCAATACGATGTAGTGAAAGTGATGCTGCCTGGCTTCCAAGGATACATCAGAAGAAGGTGTGCAGCTCCCACCTTGGTCTCTTGGAACATTTACTCGAGGGAAAAACAGCTACCAACTCTGACTACCCTGAGACTTTCATGCTGTAATGAAATGCAAGCGAGCTGCACAGGGCCATATGTATTGATACATCCAAGAAGCCCCGGCTATTCAAGCCATCTCAGTCTGGGCACCAAATATGAGTGAAAAAACTCTTGGACATCCAGCAGAGTCCTCAGATGACTCCAGCCCCTGCCAGAATGTAACTTTGACTGCATGAGAGACCCCAAATTAGAATCACCCCCCTGAGTTCAGTAAATACACAGATTTAGGAGAGATAGGAATAAGTTATTTTAAAAATTATTGGTTGTTTGGGTTGTCATCTACAGCAACAGATAATTGGAACAGCCTTCACAACATGGGGTAGTAAACTGTTCATAGTAATACCCCTGAACTGCTACAGCCAGGGAAGATTCCAGGGAAGGTACAATAAAGTGGTATCTGTGTTTTACCCAAGATAGTGGTGGGGGGAAAGAGGGAGAATCCACTTTCAGTTTGAATTCCAATCATGAAGCTGCTCTTCTAAAAGAAGCAAAAACAAACAAACAAACAAACCAAAAAAAAATCACCCTTCCTATCTGTTGGTCAGAAAACAAAGGGCTCTGGTTATTGACCTGCAACTAGAGTAATTCCTGGGAGAATGTGTAACTTGTGTAACTTTCCAGAAAACCTTTGAAAGTTTAAACCTTTTAAAAATATACGGGGGTGCCAAAAAATGTATACATGTGACTTGTATTCACCTTTTGTTATCGGCATATATATTGAGTGTTACAATTTTAATAGTTTTTTCCTTTCTTAAATAAAATGCATATACATTCTTTTGGCACCCTCCATATATAAATGTTCAAATCCAACACATAAAATGAATTTGGCACAATTGCAGATGGAAACTGAAAACCATGCAAAAGTAGTAAGTTTCTGACATAGAAAAAGAAGACCCTGGCACAAACCACATTGGAATAGAAAGCAAGCCAAAAAAAGATGCAGGACATAACATTGAGCTCCAGAGCTTAAGGTTTGGAATCACAAGTCTGGGTTTGAACCTTGTCACTGCCACTTGCCAGCAGTGTAATAATCTTGGTCTAGTAACTTCACCTCCCTGGGTCTATTATGGGTAACCTTAGTAACCTAAATATAGAACCATAGATCAGTATTAAATGCAAAATGATTATTGCCATGCCTAGAACATAGTAGGTCCTTAATATAAAGTCACAGTTGTATTAACACTCTAATGATTTGAGTAATTTTGTGTATTTTTGCTTGAATAATTTAAGAGCCTATTCATCTAAGGGTTTTCCCAATTTCTTATTATTGGAAGTTTACATCTCACTGTATAATATTTGTAGACTGTTGTAGGAAATTATAAGTAAAGTGTATAAGTTACTGCAACTGAAATAAGAAATCCCTGCAGTTTCAGGGAGTTAATGTAATAGTTTATTTCTCACTCATACAGCATCCAGAATGGGTATATCTTGAGGGTGGGCAAGTCTTCTCCAAGTGGCAGTTGAGGGCCCCAAACTCATTACACTTTGTCATTTCACCATCTTCAACATGTGATTTCCATATTCACATAGATTAAACCACACAGGGAAAGATTATAGAGTATTATTATATATGGAAGTCTTCTAGGAACCAGGCTTGGAAGGGCCAACCTTCCAATCACATTCCATTCACTAGAAATTAGACACATGGCCAAACTTAACAGCAAGGGATTTAATAGTCTAGCTAAGAGCCCAGGAAATTTGGTAATCAGACAGTGATATGAACAGAAAAAGAAGAATATAGTCTATGGCAAATGTATATATACTTTTCCCCTAGATGGGTATTCAATCACTCCCCACTCATCCTAATATTTTTATTTCCAATGTAAAGAACCCTCTAGATCAAGATGTAAATTTGTAGTCTTTAGCTGACTATCATTATCAAGATTCTGGTGTTCAGAGCAGGAAAAAAAGGGACAAGTGATACTTTTAAAAGATGGCTGTTTTGATAAGATTTCTTTCTCTTCAAGTGTATTATACATTGTACAAATATGCAAGTTAAGAGCCACCTGAATTTTATGGGAAAAAAAATCCCAACTTTTATTTTTCTTCTTGTTTTATTCATTAGTATGCTTCCTCAGCAACTAATGTATTGGAATTGAGACTTCATGCATATTTGAGTAGACCATTCATTCACTCATTTCGTACCTTTCATATGTCCAGAGATGTAAAAGGTATAAGAGAGAAGAGCCAACATGTTCTTAAACCAGCTGGAGAGCTGAAAGTTACATAACCTAGAATATCTGGAGAATAATTCTAAGAAAATATAAGGTAGACTAGCCTGGTATAAATATGATGACCATATTTTCTGGGCCAAAAAGTCAGAACATGTGGTCTGACAAAGGATTTTTTTTTTTTTAACCTGAACCATCCTGCCATCTGTTGGTAGCTCAGCGGCTGCTCAGCTCGGGCCAGATTCAAACCGCTGTTGCTCAGAGCTCAAACTCTTGAGCGAGCTGTTAACCAACTGAGCCACTCAGCTGGCCCTGACAAAGGATTTTTTAATTGATTTGTGAATTTGTTCAAAGGAAGTCTCACAAAAGTATACTGAATTTGATGTATCATTGACTACATGCCACAGTGACTTCTAGTTTGAAACTCAGTGTCTTTTGTCTGACAACACTCAGGTAAACTTGAGAGTCTTCTATTCCGTTTCCACCTCCTGGACAGTGATCTAAAACCTTAAGATGCATATCACATATGTACTATCCTGGTATGGAGGAAGGGAATATGCTTGTCTTTGTGGGCCTCCCTTATTTATTTCACTCATCTGTTTATTGGCCTCAGTGGCCGAAAGTCCTAATGATGCTTTTCTCTTGACTTCTGGGTCCAGCAAGACCACTCTGCAGCCTCCACCCAACACAGAGGCTGTCCAAGTCAGCTGGCTGCCCTCAGGCCCATCCACTTAGTTACTCTGTCATTTATGTGGCGTAAGGGGCTTTGCTGTGAGGTTTGCAAACTCCCCAGCTATCCCCCAGGAAGCCATGGAATGGTCCTTCTGCCCTAAGATTCAACTCTTGCCCAACTTATTCTGAGGTTCTCTCTCTCAGCCAACAACCTCCAGTCCACACTTCAGGACTTGGGCCAGGACACGGAGCCCTTTCTCTAAGATAATCAATCAGTGGCAAACCTTAGTCATATTCACTCAGCTTCTTTACTACCACTAGAAGGGAAAAAGGTACTTCCTGTTCTATTGGTGAAGAGATTATTCTTACTATCATGGCACCTTCTTCTCCACTCTGGCTTTTCATGTAGTCTCTCTCTCTCTCTCTCTCTCTCTCTCTCTCTGCTTTTGATATTCAAAATAAGGTTTTTAGAATTAAAAACAATCCACAAAAACAACACTTCTTTCTGACTCCATTTCACACAACTCAAAAGTACTTTTTCTTTCAAGTTATTGCCTCCTTTATGTATTTTTAGTCTTCTTAAAAGCTTAAAGTCAGGAATTTCACCAATTGTTTTCTCTCTCTGTCTCCACACTCTGGAGGAGAGTACATATAGAATGTCCTTAGTGCTACTTGAATGATGCCCAAAGGCAGGTTTAAATGAGATTTTTTTCTAACTACATGATTTGCTATAAAAATATTTTTCTGCTGTAGAAATATTAAAGATTAATTCATTTAAATAGGCTACTTTTATTGAAAATAATGAAATAACATGAAATTGGAACTGTTCTGGAAAATTCCAATTCTATGGTTTCCGTAAGTTCCATTGTACACATGTAAATATTGAGGAAATTCACTGTTTGGGAAAGATCACCAAGGGTCAGAGAAAGCTCTGTGGTTAGCCATCCAGTTACTGCCAGCATGTAGCTGGGCCGATGGACAAATGGGCCTTTGTGTTCTCCTTAAATTCCATAAAGCAATGTGTTTGTGTGTGTTAAGTATCATCCCACTAGTATTTATTGTACCAATGGTTCTCAAACTTAATGCTCAGAAAAATCATCCAGAGAGCTTGTTTAAAAAAAAATGTATCTTGTTAAGAAATGCAAACTCCTGAACTCTTATCTGTAGGGATTGATTGACTAAGCCAGGGTGAAACCCACTAAGCAGTTTTAATAGACACCCAAATGATCCCACTTTCGGTGGTGCCCAGATCATACCTGGAGAAACATTATCTCAGATCAGGGAAGGGAAATGTTCATTCATCCAGCTACTTTATTCCATAACAGGAATCCCCTAACTCAGCATCGATCACCACTTATATGCACAGCAATGATTCTATGGCATGCCAGGGTTCACTTAGAGAGCCTACCTGCTAAGGCAGGTGGGTGCCCATCCACAGTCTCCCATGCAGAATCAGCATCTCAACACCACCTGTGATTCAAGGATTTGCTCTGCATTTTGGCCATCTGGACACAAGCACGCACAGCAGAGAGTGATGGGATTGCCAACTAAAGTGCTTATTCAGCAGCAAGCTTTTGTTCAGCAATTGGCCGGGTTTTGTGCCTTGACCACAAGTTACCATTTTTAGAGAACTGATTTTTTTTTGTGTATAGGAATACTGTCTCTTAATTCTCTAAAAATTAGCTATTCTATGTGAAATATTTTTGTTGCTACCAAAATACCCTGAAAATTACAGTGGCTTCACTTGAATAAAAGGTATGATAGAAAGATTATATTTGTCTTCATGAATAAAATGAGGACAGGGGAAGCCACTAGTGATTTATTATTAAGATTTATTGTTGTTATTGTTGCCGCTGCGTTGCTGTAGCTTTATTTAATGGGCCAACATTCACTAGAACAATCTCATTTCTGAGCACATATAAAAACATGAAATACAAATTTTTCTCTTCATTTATAACACCAATAATTCCAAAGATATTCAAAGGGCTTTTTATTTACAAATATTCGTCTAAGTGCATTGTGCTGACTCAAACTGGCTGTAATAATTGGAATCAGGAGAGCTTGTGGGTAAAATATTGGACTGGAACAAAATAGAAAATCTTACAGAGCTTTGTGAAAATACAATGGTTTTTATTTCAAAGTGCCATACTGGGAGAGGAATTATTTACTATCTCGAGTTACAAGTAATGAGGTGAAATAAAATGGGAAGATGTAGGGAGCCTATCCGACTTCCTCATAGTGAGACTTATTTAATGGTGAGGTATGTTCTGCCAAGAAAAAAAATCCATATCAAATGAAGCATTGAAAACCAGCCTGGACAATGCACTAGAAAATGTACTGTGAAATCCTTCTCAGACAAAGGGGAAATGAATGGACTCACCAGACTTAATACACCCTCAGTGCTCCGTCACGTTCACCCTATTTCAGCATTCTAGGACCTAATATTCCTAAAGAAATCATTTCTTCCTATACCTATGTCAGCACAGGACACTACTAAATCTAAAATCTACAGAAATTAATTGTAAAATTGCTATGGACCTGTGAAAGTGGAGGTACTAGAAACCATCCAAGTAATTTAGGCTTAATAGGCAGCCTGTAACGAATCACTGGGCTTTGCCACTATTCGACTCCACCTCATTTCCCTCTGCTATCTACCCTCAGCTTTCCATAGTTAGGTCCACAGTTTCTTTAAGCCTTGTCTCAGTCCTTGGGCTAATTCACATACCCTACCCTCTCACTTCTTCCCCTGTCCCCAGCCTGAGGAGACTTAATATTAAGTCCACGTTTAGGCTACGGCTCTAGAGACTCATTGACTACTGTTGCACCCACAGGTTTCTTGTCCAGAACCTTGAATCCCTTCTCACCATTGCTTATTGCCATAAGTGGACAACCATGACTGTGTTGGCCTTATGTCCACGTCCTAAGTAATGACAATACTTTTGCTGGTACTTCCTACTGTCCTTATCCATGGCCCCAGGGCCTTGGACTTATGAGCTAAGGTGCTAAGCCCTTCCCCAGTGTCTCCCATGGCTCCTAAAAAACAATGTACTGTTTCTTTGCAAGAACACCACCTTACTATGAGGCTGGAAGTAAATTGGGGTACATTTCCAAAATGTAGGTCCAAATTTGTCTAAATGGGTAAGATCTTAGTGGTCCCTGGTTTTAGATATATTATATTTGTCCAATCCTTTCAATTCAAACCTTTTCAGGTTTAGGCCCTGTTCTGCTTTACTATCCAACAAATCTGTCATCTCTTCCTAATTTCATTTTATGTCCCAGCTTAAGCTTTCCTGGCCACTGAAGAAATAAATGCTCTGCCAAATTCTTAAGCACCTGTCAAGACCTCAGGTAAACTTCACCCAAGATCTTTTGCACCATTAGATTCTACCTCGACTCTAATCTTTTTACAAGATTTTGCTCTGCTCTAACTCTCTCTCATTCCTCTCTCTGACTCTCCTCTTAATTTATCTCCTCATTTGGAGGCCCACAACCCACCTATCTTTCACTGGCCCTCCCGTCTCTCCTGACTGTGTAGAGTATGACTGCCAAAATAGCATATGTAAGCACAGAAATTTTCAAACAAGAGTATGAGATATACAATGTGTCACACTCAAACTGGAGAATTAGATGGGAGGGAAGCATTTCCAAAATAAACAAATTTAATTCAGGCCTAAAAAGTCTAGTGTGAATCTGATATAATTGGGTTTGTCTTAAATGTAAGTGCTCAAGAAGAAAAATGCAAATAGCCACTTATTAAGGTAGTGAAATTAAACAGAATGCTAATGTGTAGGACTGATGGGGGTGAGGGGAAACAAATGCTTTCATGTATGCTTAATGGAAATAGAAAGCAGTATGAATTTTGGAAAAAAGTCATTTGGCAATATCCATTGAAATTTAAAAGGTGCGTACCTTTGAAATGCACATCAAACCCCAATGAGATACTGCCTTGCACCCGTTAGGATGGCTACAATCAGTAAGATAAGTAATAAGTGTTGGAGAGGCTGTGGAGAAAAAAGGAACCCTCATACATCGCTGGTGGAAATGTAAATTGGTATAGCCACTATGGAAAACAGTATGGAGGTTCCTTAAGAATAGAATTACCATACGACCCAGCAATCCCTCTTCTGGGTATCTACCTGAAAATTTTGAAAACATTTATTCGTAAAGATATATGTACCCCTACGTTCATTGCAGTCTTATTCATGGTTGCCAAGACATGGAAACAACCTGGGTGTCCTTCGATGGATGATTGGATGAAGAAGATGTGGTTCATCTATACAGTGGAATAGTGCTCAGCCATAAGAAAGGATGGAAGATTGTCATTGGCGACAGCATAGATGGATCTTGAGCGTATCATGCTGAATGAAATGAGTCAGACAAGAAAGGACAACAACGTATGATTTTGCTCGTATGTGGGATATAAAACAGAGAGCAACAAATGAACAAGCAGGGCAAACAGACAAACTTGTATCCACAGACGACAGCATTGTAGTTACCAGAGGGGAATGGGGGTGGGGGGCATTTGAAGAGGGTAAAGGAGATCAAATATATGGTGATGGAAGAAGACTAGACTTTGGGCGGTGAGCAATATAATGATGATGTGTTACAAAGCTGTACTCTTTTTTTTTTTTTTTAAGATTTTTATTGGGGAATTGGGGGAGGAGAACAGCGCTGGGAATCGGGGGAAGGGGAACAGACAAGTTACTGTCCTTTTGTTCTTCAGTCTAGTTGTGGAAGATGTTGCTTCACTGGCCCATTTTGGTATTATCATTGCGCTCTTCCCGGGTAAAGCAGATCGGTCACCGGCCTCTGGACGGCCACTCACGGTGGCCCTTGGCAGCTCACACTGGCTGCTGGCCACTTATGCTGGCTGCCGGCCACACATGATAGCTTATGGCAGCCCACTGCAGCAGGGGCTGCAGCCTATGCAGTCACCAGAGACTCACAGCAGCCCAGCTCAGGTTGAGCTGTTGTTCACCATCTTAGCTGTAGAGGGCAGTGTCACTGGCCCTCATGTGGGATCCGAACCGGGGCCCTGCTGCTCAGAGCTGGTGTCCCAAACCAGCTCTTTTTTTTTTTTTAAGATTTTATTGGGGGACTGGGGGAGGGGAACAGCGCTGGGGAATCTGGGGAAGGGGAACAGACAAATTGCTGTCCTTTTGTTCTTCAGTCTAGTTGTGGAGGACATTGCTTCACTGGCCCATGTTGGTATTATCATTGTGCTCTTCCTGGGTGAGGCAGATCGGTCGCAGGCCTCTGGACGGCTGCTCACAGCGGCTCTTGGCAGCTCACACCGGCTGCTGGCCGCTCACACTGGCTGCCAGCCACACACAGTAGCTTATGGCAGCCCATGGCAGCAGAGGCTGCAGACTACGCCGTCGCCAGCAACTCAAGGCAGCCCAGCTCCAGGTCGAGCTGTTGTTCATCATCTTAGCTATAGAGGGCGCAGTGTCATTGGCCCTCATGTGGGATCTGAACCAGTGCCCTGCTGCACAGAGCTGGCGTCCCAAGCCAGCTCTTAACCAACGTGCCACTCGGCTGGCCCACACAGCTGTACTCTTGAAACTTATATAATGTTATTAACCAATGTCCCCTTAATAAATTTAATTTTTTTTCAAAAGGTGCATATCTTTGATCCAACAATCATACTTTAACAAATATTTGAGTGCCTCATCTGTGTTAAGACTAGGAAAACCATATTGAGCAAAACAGACAGGCTCTGATCCTCATAGAGCAAGTATTCATCAAGGAAACAGACAAATTAATCCAATCACCAAAGAAATTAATGTTACTAAACTACAACTGTGATGTATGCATGAAGGAAAGATGCACGGGGTACATACACAGGGGACCTAATCAAATCTGCAGGGTCAGGAAAGGCCTCCCCAAGAAGTGAGATCAAAGAATGAATAGGAATATGTGGAGTAAAAAGGGGAAGAAATATTCCAGATGGAGAGAACAGCATGTATTATAAAAGCATTTCCTCAATTTGTTCATTTTTCAGCACATCCACCCCTAATACCCTGACCAAGCTCATTCCTATGTTTGTGTCTTTGCATTCTCTGTTCCCTTTGCCTGGAAAGCTCTTCCCCAAAATCTCTGCATGACTGACTGACTACCTTTTCATCCAAATCCCAACTATAAGAGACTCCCCTTCAGGAAGGCCCTCCCTGCCAGTAAGGAGGAGCCAGTTAGTCCTTCTTTCTTATATCAGCTTCGAGTTATTCTTAGCATAGCAATTAACAATACCACTATCTGATATTTGTCTTGTTTACTTTCGTGTTTGCTTTTTGTAAGACTTTCCCCACTCTATCTCCTCTAGAATGTCAACTCCATTAGAAGCAGAAACGTTGCCTGCCCTTTCACTGATATAACCCTAAAATCTCAAAGTAAACCAATAAAAATGTTCTGTAAAAGGAGGGAGCATGGGAGAACACTGGAGGAATTGAAAGAAGGTTGGTGTGGCTTAAAGGCAGTGAGTGAGGAGGGAGATCAACCTTACCCTAGATCAGTGGTTCTCAACCTGTGGGTCGTGACCCCTTTGGGGGTCGAACGACCCTTTCACAGGGGTCGCCTAAGACCATCAGAAAACAAAAACATATTTACATTACGATACATAACAGTAGCAAAATTACAGTTATAGAGTAGCAACGAAAATAATTTTATGGTTGAGGGTCACCACAACATGAGGAACTGTATTAAGGGGTCGCGGCATTAGGAAGGTTGAGAACTGCTGCTCTAGATGGAAACTTGATTAGATTAGGTCAAGGCTAGATGGCGGAACTCAATCAGGAAGATATTACACTGATGAGAGATGGTAGTAGCATGAGTTAGCTGAATAACAGTGGAGATAGGGAGAAGTGGATAGACTGAAGAAACTGTTAGGAAGTAAAACCGTGCTGGTGATGAATTGTTTCAGGGCAGTTATTTCTACCCTGCAACCATTTGGATGGCAGTACCATTCACTATGATAGAAAATACTGGGTAGGACTGTGTTTGATGGAATTATGAGTTTGGTTTTAGATAAAATTAGTTTGTGGTAGCAGGATTTATGAGGCTAGGGTCATGAAGAGAGATATGGGGTGCAAAAATAAATCAAAGGTAATCTAAAAAGTAACAACTGTGTTGCAATCTGCATAGTTCTGGAATCCAGAGAAGTCTAGGGTGAAGGTATAAATATAGGTGCCGTTCCTGTACACATGGCAGTTCAAACCTTGGTCACTGATGAGGTTGTTTAGAGACAGAATATAATGTGCAAAAAGAAGAGAGGCCAGACTGAGCTTGAGAAGGCTGCACTGAGGAGGAGGTGGTAGGCTGAGAAGGAACAGCAGAAGAGGTAGGAAGAAAAGCAGAGAGCCTGCTAAGGAACAGGATGGTCAACAGCATGCTCAGGAAATGTCCACTGACTCTAACATAATGCTGGATATGGTGACAAACGTACATTATATATCTGTTTACATTGTGTATATATAAAAATAACATTTATTATTCCCTGTTGGGGACTGCAGTATGTAAATATCATATGCAAACAGTTTGGTTTTTATATACATAGTTGTATGTGGGACCGTAAATGGATACATTTATATATTATTCCCAAACAGAAAATTTTCCTGAATAAGTAAATATTTATTCATATAAAGAGGAATCATCCATTTTAATATCTTCAGTCACTAAAATTTATACCACTTTCCAAATATGTCATCATATACAAATTACAAAAGTTAAGCAGATGTGATATATGTTTTAAGAAGTTTCTTTTAACATTTAAGCATCTTAAGTTTAATTTTAATAAAAAAGAACAAGTCACTAATAGTCTATTATTGTTTACTGTTTTAATTAATATAATTCAAAAATCAGGATGAATGGATTACAGAACATTCTTAAAATGCTAGAAAGACATTTTAAAGATATTAAAACTTGTTTTCATAAGTTGCATTTAGTCTCATGAACAGACCAAGTTTACAAAATGTATAAAACAGCCTTGATCAAAATCTATTAGATTTGCATACTTTGTAATTTAAGAGTAACTTATTAACACGAGTTCCTCTCCATGGTTAAATTAAACATCTAAGCCTGAAACAAACAGGGAGTAAGAAAGGATTTTAAGGTCAGAGAAGTTTTAATTTTTTTTCATTTCTCTATAATTCACTAAGATTTCATCCTTTTTTATCATATGACATTTATACTTTGGATATAAATGTAATTTATAATCATATGTATGAAGCACTATAGGAGCACAGATAAAGAATAGATTTTTTAAAAAAACACAAAAACGAATATTGATCTCTAATAATATATAACACCTAAGAATCATCTTAAATATGAATAATTGTTTTGTTAGGTGTCTTTACACTGTAGCTCTTGCAAGCCAAAATACTATTTCAAGCACAAAACTCAAATATCTAGCACTGTGAAAATCCAAAATGTTTAGAAATTCAACACTAAAGCCTAATTTTAAATATAAGCATTGCATATGCCTTTGAGTTGCTGAGTTGAAGTACCAAAAACAATTTTGGTCCATCGTCCTGCCTTTAGACAGTGTCTATCTAATCATCCCAAAGTCTTTACATGCTATTTTATTTTTAAATATCTGCTATGATAATTTCACAACCTCTCTTGTAACCCATTTCAGTATTTAAAATTCCCTTTTCTCAGGAATCCTTTTTCTAGGGTCAACTAGAAGGAAACAGTAAAAGAAGACTACGAAGACTTTAAAATATTCATTTCTCTTTAAAAAAAAAAACACACCAGATTTTTTCTCAGGGAATTTCACTGTCCTAAGTCAATTAAGAGAGAGTTGGGTCGAGCACGAAGATCAAAGTCTTACAGGACTGCCTGCAGAGAGGGCTCTTTCCTCTGTGAATGCAGTCTTGGGCTCCCGGGCAGTGGCGAGCCAGGCAGTCATCCTAAAGAGCTCCACTTGACAGAATCCCAAGGGGAGGTGGCTAAAAGCTCGCAGCGTCTCCCTTGTCTGGGCTCAAGCTTCTGCTCTCTCAGAGACTTTTTCTGCTCCTATTGGTCTTCCCTATCTTCTCTATGAACCCAGAGATCTGGTTACCATAAGAAACAAATGGCTCAGATGGTTAAGAGCTTGCTCAAGAGCAACAGCGGTTCGAATCCCGGCCCCGAGCTGAGCAGCCACTGAGCTGCCAAGTGGCAAAATGGTTCAGCTTAAAAAAAAAAAAAAAGAAAGAAACAAGGGAAGTCACCTTGCAAGTGCAAAGGGGTATAGAATTCCGGTATCTTTCTTGTTTATTACCGTCCCCAGGTATGCCCCCAACCTTTCACCTTCCCTCTCTGCGCCTCCTTCCACCACCACCCGATTTCACTGACAAACCCCTGGAACTGGAAATCATTTCTAGAGGGCCCTGTTCTACATCCATCAGATAAACCCCACAAAACTCAATTACCATGTATTATCATATTAATATATCAGCATTTTTTTATATTTGCATTTTAAAAGGAACTTTCTTCAGATAAAAATCTTATCACAAAACCACCTTGGTAAGCCAGTGGGGAAGATCATTTTTGTTCAGAAACTAGGGGTGGTGGGATGTTCTCCATTAATAGTTTATTCATGGCGATGAGAAAGTAAGGAAAGAAAGCATTATCTTTATGAAATTATTAATTTAACCATAGAAAATGCTAGCATGCTGTGTATGCTGAGAGCTGTTGGTAAATTTTGTGTGTATTTTATTCCTTTTTAGCTTAATTCCTGTTACTTTTATTTGTATGTTAAAGAAAGCAAAGCTACCTATATCATTCTCAGTGCTAATAAAATTGATGCTGAAAATCTGACAGAGAAAAGAGATGTTTTTTTCCCTTCAAAGATCCATCAAATCTCTGTCTGCAGCCAGGTCTAGTTTCCTAGGTTCTACATGTTTTATTTTTTTATGCAATTGATGACTTGTATCATGGATACAATAAAAATGCCAGATTGCTTATTTCTGGAAGGGCATTCTCTTACACTCATGTTTCTTGTTTATTATAATTCAGGATAATCAGAGGACAAACTTCTGAGCTCCAGGGCATAGAATATCTAAGTTCTAGCCCCAGATTTACCATTAAAAAAACCCAGGGCAAACTACTTGATATTTCTTAAAGCAGATTCACATGTCTTAATGCCCAGGTTTAGGGTGGGGCCTGTGATTCTGCATTTCTAACAAACTTATTTGATGATAATGCTGGTTCTCAGACCATACTAAGAGCAGAAGACCTTAGGATCTCTTACCCATGTGTGTAGATAACAGCAGTTGTACTTATTACACTGTGCAGATGTGAGTAAAATAACAGCCGAGAAAACGTTTGGGAGTTAAAAACCTATGTATAGGAAAAGTTTTATTAAGATATTTTAGCACCTTGCTTTTGAAACAAACTCAATGTGAAAATCTAACAAGTTGCAAAATAGATCAATCATTAAGAACTAATTTACTTTTCCTGATGATTCTTCGCTTTATATGCGGTGTCACAATGATAATTTTTGGAATTATTGAGATCTCTTAATGTATTTAAGGTGACTCAACATTTAAAAATTGCATGTAATGCATGGATTCTCATGAGCATAACTATTTCATAAATCTGTATGCTAATAATTTACCGTAAACAAGTGATACCTGTAGTCAGATTCTATTTAATACTTAGATGATCATTCAGTTTCTGTCTATCTGATCTAAAATCTTAATAGGACTGAATTCAAAGAACTAATTTGACTGTTTTTTTCTCACTGAGTGGATGAAAGGCAGCTGCAGTACTTTGTGTATATGAAGAGAACATGCATTTATTATTGGACTGAAAGAATTAACGCCAGCCAGAATAGCAAATGTACCACCCTGGAAATAATGAAGTCTATTACTTTAGAAAAATTGAAAGAGTTTAGTGACTCACAAAGGCAATATCTCTTTGTCAGTCTGCAAAATTTATTTATACTCTTTTTAAACCTGTGCCTAGTCCAAGTCAGAACTTATGGTGAGATATTAAAAATAAACAGTTCTAATTTAGTGAACCATATGAAGCCAAACTCAGTTGATGAAGAGAATAAGAAAGGGAGCACTGAGTGTGTCAGTGTGTGTGTGTGTGTGTGTGTGTGTGTGTGTGTGTGTGTGTGTG
>NW_017731454.1:3573614-3586863 GCF_001890085.2 Hipposideros armiger | reverse complement strand
GCACTGTAGCTCTGACAAATTTACATTGAGCCAATAAATCTAAGAATGAAAACTACATGGATCATTTAGGAGAATCTGGAATAAAACCACAGATGGCTTGGATATGAGGATCAGGAGTTGGCATGAAGTATTTATTAAGCGGTATCTAAAAAGTATACCAGCAGTTCAAGTGATTTTTGCAATTTGGCCCCTGGACAGAAAAACAAAAATAAAAGTAAAAACTCTAATTCTTACTAAAGTATTATACAGTTAAGAAAAGAAATGGTTCCTACAAGTTATAATTTAAAGAAGAAAAATATATATACACTTCTTTGTTCCCCTAATTGATCTGAATAGCAATAGCCTGGCCCTTTCATCTTACTACCCTTCCCAGTAATTGATCAGTTGGAAACATTTTATAAAACGTGATCTTTTCTTTTTCTGATGCTAATGGCTCCCTGTTTATATGACTGTGGCATTGATTATAAAGACATTTGTTGGATTCTAGTTTTATACTCATACATTTATAGGAACACAGCAAGGATTAGGAGATACTCTATATATTTTCTCAATTTATTGACTAGTAAAACCAGGAACAAAGAAAAGAGAGAAGTCAGGGATTGGATGACAGTGTAGTGGCTTTGATTGAATCCAGTTCAGGAAAACAGTTAACTGCTTCCAAAAAGTATTTATAAGAGTCCCGGCCATAAACTGCATATTTGAGCTATATTTGACTAGATATTAAAACTGTTTGATGTACACACGTGTTCATAACAGCACTATTTGCAAAATAGCCAAAAGATAGAAACAGTCTAAATGTCCATCAGTACATAAATTGATAAACAAATTGTGATTCCCCCCACACACACAATTGAATATTATTCAGCCAGAAAAAGGAATGAAATACTGATACATGCTGCAATATGGATAAACCTCAAAAGCATTATGTTAAATGAAAGAAGCCAGACAAAAAGTCATATATTACAGGATTCCATTTATATGAAATATCCAGAATAGGTAAATCCACAGACGCAGAAAGCAAATCGGTAGCAAGACTGATAAATACTCTGGAAGCAGCTGTCTCCCTGACCTGGATTCAATGAAAGCCACTAGACACAGGGTTTCCATCTGGAGTGACAAAGATGTTTTGGAACTAAGATAGAGGTCGCAGTTGTACAACATTGTTACTATATTAAATGCACTAAACTCTTCCCTTTAAAATGGTTCATTTTATGTTATGTGAATTTCACCTCAATAAAAACAGTTTTAGAATGAACAAACATAAATGTAATTAACACACAGTGCCTACTCAGCATTGTGCCTGGACGATGATAGTAGGCGTTCAATAAACATTTGTTGAGCAAGGAATGAATAATAACATTAGAGTTCTCTTGCTGCGTGGTCTCTTTTCAGAAGGACATCTTTCAGATTTTTGGATTGTTACCCCCTTTTCAGAAACAGTGGAACCAGAAAACATTATTGAAATCATAGAACTTAGAAGGGGAAGAAATGTTAATTTCACGTTAGTCTAACGTTATTTGACAAGGCCCACAGATGTGACTGCCCTTAATTAGATAACATAGCCATTTAGTCTCATTAGCAGGCTGGAACACAGGCTGCAGATTTCCAGCTCTTTGCTATACTCCTCATTGCTCCAACCATCACCCAGGATCCCTGAGAAGGGTGGAGCCTGGTGGAGGAGGATAGAGTTGGCCAGACAATGGCTGTAATAAACTTAGTTTACTCTTGTGGATCAGGACTCAGGCCATATTTGGGTGTAGAGGGAACACAGCTGTACTAAGAGGAGGAAAAACAAAGTGGGTGGTAAATAAATTATCAAAAGCAATGGTG
Source organism: Hipposideros armiger (assembly GCF_001890085.2). Taxonomy (NCBI): domain Eukaryota; kingdom Metazoa; phylum Chordata; class Mammalia; order Chiroptera; family Hipposideridae; genus Hipposideros; species Hipposideros armiger. Next base: position 3,585,033 of record NW_017731454.1, on the reverse strand, counting down.
GATGTAATTCTATTCCCAAGAGGCAGATATCTGTAATTGTTACCTTTTTTCATAAGGGAGGTTAACTTTGCTTGAAAGGAGAAAGATAAAAGTAGGTCCCATTTAAAGCCAAGGAAAATAAATACATGTATACCTCACACACATGTATTAAAATTATTTAAAATTTGATAGCGTTGAAGGATAAAAAGTCTATTTCAGAGGAAACTTGGCTAACAGTAGGGCTTATACCTTTGTATTTTGTAATAACGCAATTTCCTTGAAGGTGAGTTAAAAATATACGTTAAAAGTATACTAGAACACTTCTTTTTTTATGAATGCTAGAACAAAAGTGAACCAAGCTTTTAAAGTGTGTGTGTGTGTGTGTGTGTGTGTGTGTGTGTGTGTTGAAGTTCAGTGCTGATGAAAATGTGCCAAGGACTATAATACTAAAAACAGGCCCTGAGCCAAGAGCCTTTGGTTTTAGAGATGAGCACGAGCCAGAGAATGCTGTCAGTACTAGGGGAGGTTGTTTGAAGTTGAGAAGGTCAGCCTATTTGATGTCCAGAAGCAGAAAGAAACAATGGTTCTAATTGTTAGGATAGTAATCCCAGCAGGGAGCCCATCATCTCTGTTTTCTCTCAGACAGAAGTGTCTCCTGGCTATGGCTTAATCTTGGGAGCACTCTAATTTTGAGGAATCATGCTATCTTTGTATGGTTGAAACCAATCCTGCCTGCTTACTTAGCAAACGTCTTCCATAAACAGACATTATAGAAGGTGAAATTCTACAACTTAATCCTTGTTCAAAGCATCTTGTAAACCACAGCAGTAGTAACACTGCAAAATCACTAAAATAAATGTACATTTCTCATCAGTATACTTATGAATGTTTACTTCTCTTTTTTGCCTTTCATTCCTGTCTCTTTTGATATCTTCAATTCTCTTTTTATTATAATGTCTATTGATCCTGTTTTCTACTTCCCCAAGCCCTTCTTTCCTCTCTGTTCTCATTATTAAAATACTTTTCCAGCCTCGATCCTTTAATTATACATGCAATATTGCTTATCTTGGCATTTGTTAACCTTAAATATTAAAATCAAAGTTAAAGTCCCACTTTTAGGATTTTTTTCATGCCATATACACTCATAGGGCACAAATCCAACCTTTTGCCAGGCCTGATGCGTATGCTGTTTTTCTCTTCATTTGTATCATTTATAGGCCTGTTTCTGTGACTTTATTGAACTGACCCTCAAACATCCCTTTTCTCATTGAGAAAAATTCAGGTTTTACTATTAAAGATTCTTTTCACAGTGACTGTAAAACTCACATTTTAATGGTTTGCATATACTCCTAAATTAGTGGTAGTACTTGAATTGATCTATTTTTTTGTGTGTGTGTGGAGGGCAGTGTCACTTGGCCCTCATATGTGGGATCCGAACTGGGGCCCTCTGGCGTCCCAAGCCAGCTCTTAACCATCTCGCCACTCGGCCAGCCCTTGAATTGATCTATTTTATTTTATTTTATTTTTTTTTAAGATTTTTATTGGGGAATTGGGGGGATGGGAACAGTGCTGGGGAATTGGGGAAAGGGGAACAGACAAGTTGCTGTCGTCCTGTTCCTCAGTCTAGTTGTGGAGGACGCCGCCCCACTGGCCCAAGTTGGCACCATCATTGCGCTCTTCTCTGGCGAGGCAGATCAGTCGCCGGCTTCTGGACGGCCGCTCACTGCGGCTGCTGGCCGCTCACGCTGGCTGCTGGCCACACACGGTAGCCCATGGCAATCCACTGCCACAGGGACTGCAGCCCACGCCGTCGCCGGCGACCCATGGCAGCCCAGCTCCAGGTCGAGCCGCCGCTCAGCATCCTAGCCGCAGAGGGCAGCGTCACTGGCCCTCATATGTGGGATCCGAACCGGGGCCCTCTGGCATCCCAAGCGAGTTCTTAACCATCGCGCCACTCGGCCGGCCCTGATCTATTTTAAACTATTTAGTTTACCTCCTATTTCTGCCAGTTTAGCTCTTATACAGAGCTAGCCCCTTTCATTGATGATGCAGCTGTCCCCTAAGTCTTTGGGCAAACTAGAACAAATGCTCTGAAGTCTGTTAGCAGCTCCTCATGTCTGGACTTTGCTCCTACCAGAATTTCCTTGGTGCTTCAGCTGGGCCTGAAGCCCCAAGCGTGATAAGCGAAGTTCTCTATTGCAGATGCTATTCTTACGCACAGTAAACAACAAAATGTTGGGTGGAAAGATGCCATGACAGCAGAAACAAATGTTAGTGGGGAACATTGGAAAAGCAGCCTGTTATACGCAGCAAATTCAGGAAACAATGAACAATGAAGTCGCCAACAGCACAGACTCCCCATACTGAAAGAGGCTGCTGGGTTCAGCACTTGCTTTGCTAGATTTGTGGTGAGGCTCTTACTATGCGCAGGAAAACACACGGGGTACTTTTCAGATGAAAATTTTAGATACGAGTATTCCGATGAAGGATGATAAAAATACTTTGGATTTGTAGAAATTCTTTTCTCCCAAGAGATCAAATTACTCGAATACAAATTATAGACATGGACAGCTTACTAAGAGGAAAACTGCAAAGCTTAGAGAAGTTGAGTTGACAAAGCAAGTCAGTAGCTAAGATGAAACTGAAATTTTGGTCTTTACTTATTTCAGAGAGTTGACAATTATTTTGTGAAGGTAGAAAATATAGACAAGCAATAAAATGTCCTCTTTTCCCCAGGTCATCTTGACCAATGATTGGGGCCACAAACTACGCACATAAAATTAAACGGCTCGACAGAGATTCAGAACAAATGCATACAACCATGCCACTGTTTAGTCTCTACAATGTAGGGGAGAAATACGACATATTTCATGAATATTTTGTTATTAAAAAGATTTAATAAGAGCATAGTTACATTAAAAATATGTTTGTAAAGCCTAAGAGTGTATTTATGTTTAAAAAATAAATATAGTGGTTGTCATGTCATTTTATGCAGAGTATTACACTGCATAATACTTGATGAAGCCTAGAGAATCCTATTTGTTTTTAGTACTTATTGAAGTTGAAGATTCTCCCCATTACAGTGCAGCAAAAGTATAATGAAAATGACAACCTTGTATGAAATTACTCTGAGGCTAATAGTGAAAAGAACTGAAACTTAAGATAATAATAACATTTACTGAGAAGCGAATGAGACATTTATGTCATTATGTAAATGTATAACATAAGATAATCTTTCCATAATTAACATAAATTGCAGACTGAGCAAATTACTAATTCAGTGTAAATGAGCTGGCTGTATAACTGCTTACTTGACATTCAGTTATTTTGCACATGTTTAGTACCATTTTATTTTTGGTTAAGAATAAAATGCATAAAATGTAAAATTTTTAAATAAATCTTTTGGGAAACAATTGGCTTCTTAGAAATTATAATGAAAAGGTTAACATAGCCATAATGAAAGATATAATCCTAAATGTGTGCCAGTTATTCAACATTTGATTACCTAAAATGGAGCTATGTCTTCTGAAGTATATAATTCATTAAAATTTCTCTTGCCTAGTCAAATTTCCAATTAGTAGATAAACTCAATCTCCCTATCCTTGACCCATGATCAGCTGTGAAATTATTTACTATTTTATTAGACTTTTAGTCATTATCATAATTATTACATTAGTGATTTATCAAAATCTGATATTTATTGGTATTTTACCCCTTTTCCAGAAAAATGCTAGAATCTTAGAACACTTTAACAATATTTTATCTCTTCTAATATACCATTGTTGTGTATTTTTCTCCATATTTTAAAGACCAAAAGTCATTATTACTACTGTTTATGCAGTCAATACTCATTTAGATTTACCAAAACATTTAAATTTCATGCTTTCACTACTATCTACACCTCCAATTGGGATCATTTTTTCTACCTAAAGAATACCCTATTGTATTCCCTTTAGTGTAGATGTGCATGTAAATAATTCTCTCAATTTCTGTTTGTCTGAAAATGTGTTTATTTCCCCTTCATTATTGAAGAATACTTTCATTGTATATGAATTTCTAGTTTGCTTCTTTTCCCTCCATGCCTTGAAGTTATCATACCATTGTCTTCTGACTTCCATTGTTTCAATGAGAAGTTAGCTGTTGGGTCTTAGTCTAATTATTCCTCTTTTTCCTCTGGCTGCTTCCTCCACATCCCTGGCTGATTTTTAAAATAATTTTTTTTTTGGTCTTTACCTTTCCATTTCATAATTTTTTTCTGAGATGGACTTAGGTCTGGATTTCTTTTGGTTTATCCTTTTTAGAGTTTGTAGGGATTCCTGAATTTTTAACTTACCTTTCATCAGTTTTTGGACAATTCTCAACAACTGTCTCTTCAGATAAGTCTTTTCTCAGTCTCTCTCCTCTTCTTTGGGATTCAATTAAATCTGTGATTTTTTTCACACTTTAACCTCTATGACTCATACCCTTGTGTGTACAGTTTCCATCCTGTTGACTCTGCTTCATTCTCAATAGTTTCTTTTGTTCTAATGTGTCTAATCTGAGTTTTAATTTCAGCTGTTCACTTTTCATTTCTAGGATTCTATTTGGTAACACTTTCAACTCTTTTATGTTCTATAACTCCAGAAACTTTCAATAATTGAAATAATAATAATTTCTTGAACATGGTAAAAATACTTACTTTAAAGTCTATTGCTAATTAATCTAATGGACCCTAAGGACCTATTTCTGTTGTCTGTTGTTTCTGCTGGTTCTCAACTATGTTGCCATGTCTCTTTGGGCACCTAATCATTTTTTATAGTGTGCTAGACACTGTACTTGAAAATGCTTATAAAAATCAGTTGATGCCTATGATAATATTATCATACCACATGAATTTATTTTCCTTCTGCCAAGTTCTGGGACACTGGCAATTCTGAATAAACTTAATCAATTTCTAGAAATTGAGATGACATGAAGTCTAGTTCCTGTAACAACTGATCTATGTTCTGTTCACTAGTTTCCCCAGGGTTCAGCACTTTGAGATTCCAACCCAAACACTGGGAGCAGTTTACCATGACTACTCCTCTGTTGTGAATCCTTGCAGATCTTACACCCCAATTTTTATCATCCCAGCTCCATGAGGCTATTAAAAGTACTAATCAGATTCTTTGTTTTATTCTTTTCCTTTTTTTTTAAGTTGCAGAAAAGGAGTTTATTAGGGGGGAAAAATGCATTTTAAAGAAGCAGAAGTGGGAGAAAAAGTAGAGAATGGCTGGGCCGGCCGAGTGGCACGATGGTTAAGAACTGGCTTGGGATGCCGGAGGTCCCCGGTTCGGATCCCACATGTGAGGGCCAGTGACGCTGCCCTCTACCGCTGGGATGCTGAGCAACAGCTCAGCCTGGAGCTGGGCTGCCGTGGGTCGCCAGCGACGGCGTAGGCTGCAGCCCCTGCTGTGGTGGATTGCCATGGGCTGCCGTGTGTGGCCAGCAGCCAGCGTGAGCGGGCAGCAGCCGCAGTGAGCGGCCGTCCAGAGGCTGTCGACTGATCTGCCTCGCCCGGGAAGAGCGCAATGATGATGCCAACTTGGGCCAGTGGGGCGGCGTCCTCCATGGCTAGACTGAGGAACAAAAGGACAGCAACTCGTCTGTTCCCCTTCCCCCAATTCCCCAGCGCTGTTCCCTTCCCCCCAATTCCCCAATAAAATCTTAAAAAAAAAAAAAGTAGAGAATGGCTTAAGGGCCATTATTGGGAAAGAAAGTACACTACAAAGAGTTTGGAGCGGGCTGAGCAAAGGAAGGTCAAAAGGCTCGAGCGGGCCCAGGGGAAGGGCCAGGGCCAGGGCCAGGGAGTCATTATTAGGAGAAAAAGTACACTCCAAAGAGTTTGGAGTGGCCCCCAAGCAGATGCAAGGCTAAAAATGCTCAAAAGGCTTGTTTTATTCCTTTAATTGGCAAATGTTTCCAGGGGAAAAGTTGCTATAAATGACAAGCTTACCTTTTTGCATTTTCAGCTTCTCTCAGATAGTATTCTGAAAGTCTTTATTGTATCATTGATGTCTTCAAGCAAGTATTTTTTTTTTGGAGTATTTATTTATTTATTTATTTATTTATTTATTTATTTATTTATTTTGGTTTGGTTTTGGCATTGTCCCAGTATTTCCAGTTGTCTCAGCAGGAGAATTGGTCCAAATTACATAGTTTCTAATTACTAGGGGTAGAAGTAGATCCGGTAGTAAGGCATTTTAGACACAATCAGCTAAAGATAAATATATACATTTGCAGACTGCTAACCGTCACCTCATTCTTAATCTAACACATTTTCCTGGAGACTCCCAATTATTCAGGAATGTAAGTTAATTTAGGATGACTCAAGAACTTTAGTTCTGCTCTAGAAAGGACACATTGGAAGTAGAACGTCAGTTCTCATGATCATTATGGAACTGGGTATTTTGAAGTGTCTATCCATATGTGAGGCTGGCATCCTTTAGGCTAAAATTGCCTGCTAGAGATGGACAGGCTTTGCCTAGGTGTTTGCCTCATAAAACAAAAGCCTAAGGTGATTGTTGATTTGCGCAGGGGTTTCTCTGAAACCAGTGGCTCATCATGTGATTTGAAGAGAAAGACAAAAAGAAATCTTTATGGAGAAAGGTAAACAGCTGATGATCTAAGATAAGAGCAAAAAATGTTCTTTAGTCATAGAAAGAAAGATTTTATTTAGAGGTGAAGAAAAAGTTTTGTACAGTAGAAGTTAGGAAACATTGGTATTGGTTATTAAATTTATGAGATCTTCATCTCTAAAAAATTCTTAAATAGGAGAAACTCACATCTATATAAAAGGTTTCAGGAGGAATATTTGCGTAAAAGATTGGAGAAAATGAAGAGTTTAAAAATTCTTTCCTGAACAATTTACTTTAAAAAAATAAGATGAAAAGGTGGAAATAAATATAATGTTCCTGAATGTAAAGGTGTCAGTTTTTCTGAATTGTATAGATCTAATGTATAGGTCTAACAAATTAAATATGGTTTAAAAATAATTGTAGGGCGGCCAGTTAGCTCAGTTGGTTGGAGTGTGGTGCTCATAACACCAAGGTTGCCAGTTTGATCTCCACATGGGCCACTGAGTTGTGCCCTTCACAACTAGATTGAAACAACTACTTGACACTGCTCCCCAATTAAAAAATAATAATAATTTAAAAAATAATAATAATTATAATTATGCAACAATAGGTGAAGACGTTTCTCTTTAAAGAAATACTGAAGCTAATGGCATATTTAATGGTGAAAGACTAGATGCTTTCCCCATATGATCAGGAACAAGGCAAGGGTATTTACTCTTGCCACATTTATTCAACCCTGTACTAGAGATTCTAGTCAGGGAAGATTAAAAAAGATGTAAAACTAACCCTATTTGCAGGTCACAAGATATCGTAAGAAAGTTCTAAAGAATCCACTAAAAAACTTAAATTTGATATGTGAGTTCAGCAAAGTTGTGTAATAGAAACTCATTAGACAAAAATCAATTCTACAAAAAAAATCAATTCAATATACTTCTATACACTTGCAATAAACAATCAGAAAATGGAATTAAGAAGCCAATTTCATTTACAAATAGTATCAAAAAATACTCAGGAATAAATTTAACAAAAGAAGTGAAAACATTCTGAAAACCACAAAATTTGTTGAAATAAATTAAAGATTTAGATAAATGGAAAAATAAGTCATGTTCATGAATCAGGAAACTTAATATTGTTAAGATAACAATAATCTTCAAATTGATCCACAGATTTAATGCAATTACTATCAGAATCCAAAACTACTTCTTCGTAGAAACTGACAAGCTGATCCTAAAATTCAGGTGGAAATTCAGGGGACCCAGAATAGTTAAAAATATTTTGAAAAAGAACAACAAAGTTGGAGGACTCATTTCCCAATTTCAAAACATACTACAAGCAACAGTAATGAAGACAATGTGGTGCTGACATAAGGATGGACATATAGATCAATGGAATGGAACTGAGAACTAGAAATAAACCTTCACATTTATAGCACATTGATTTCCTGCAAGAATGCCAAAACAATTCAATTGGGAGAAGAATAGTCTTTTCAACAAATGATGCTGGGACACTGGATAGACACATGTAAAAGAATGATTTTTTTTTAGTTCTACCTCACACCATATAAGTAAATGAATTCAAAATGGATCAAAGGCCTAAATGTAATAGCTAATAAAATCTCAGAAGAAAAGATAGGGGTAAATTTTCATAACCTTGAATTCAGCAATGTTGTTGTAGATATGACACCAAAAGTATGAGCAACAACAACAAAATAGATAAACTGAACTTCATTGAAATTAAAAACATTTATGTGTCAAACCACACTATCAAGAACATGAGGGCTGGCTGAGTGGCTCGGTTGGTTAAGATCTCACTCAAGAGTGTAAGCTCTGAGCAACTAGCGGTTCAATTCCCGGCCCGAGCTGAGCTGCCGCTGCCAACAGGTAGCAGGATGGCTCAGCTAAAAAAAATGAACATGAAAAAACAACTCACAGAATGGGAGACAATATTAGCAATTCATATATTGGACAAGGACTTGAACCTAGAATAAATAATAAAAAGACAAATGACTCAATTAAAAAATGAGCTAAGAATCTGAATCGACATGACTCCAGAGAAGATATCTAGTGGCCAAAAAGCACATAAAAGAATGCTCCATATCATTAATCATCTGAGAAACACAAATGAAAACCACAATGAGATATCACTTCACACCCATTAGAATGGCTATAATCAAAAAACAGGTAATGAAAAGTGTTGGTAAGGATGTGGAGAAATCAGAACCCTCATTCACTACTAACGACAATGCAAAGTGGCCTAGTTACTTTGGAAAACAGTCTGACAATTTTTCAAAAGTTAAATATGGAACAATTCTACTTCTAGGTATACACCTAAGGAAAATGAAAACCTATGTCCACACAAAAACTTGTACATGAATGTTTATAACAGCATTATTCATAATAGCCAAAAGGTGGAAACAACCCAATTGTCCATCAAATAATAAATGGATAAACAAATTATAGTATATCCGTACAATGGGATACAATGGAATATTATCTGGCCATAAAAATAAATACTAATACATGTTACAGCATAGATAAACCTTGAAAACATTATGGTAAGTGAAAGAAGCCAGTCACAAAGTACCACATACTATATGATTTCATTTATATGAAATGCCCAAAATTGTCAAATCTATAGAGGCAGGAAGTAGATTAGTAGTTGCCTAGGGTGGGGGTAGGGGATGGGAAGATTGAGGGGTGATAGCTAATGGGAACAGGGTTTCTTCTTAGGGCAATGAAAACATTCTAAAATTGTGATGATGTTTGCGTATATCTGTGATATACTAAAAAACATTGAATTGTACAATTTAAAAAGGTGAATTGTATGTGAGTATATCTTAATAAAGCTGTACCAAAAAATTGTAGATTTTAAAAGGTGGGCCTTTTTCATACTGACATACCATGGTCAGATCAATAACTCTTGTGCAGAAAACGATAACGGTAAAAATGAATGTCTTGAAAGTTAGTCTAAATAAGACAAAAGCTGGAAAAATAAAGCGAAGGGAATCTGTACTTGAGGTCGCATGTAAGGGAAGAGAGTACAGTAAGTGCTTCCTTAATGTTCTCCATACGGTCTACAACTTTAAATACAACAACATATAATGAAACGAGTTTTACCATTGATACAAACAAGTTAGGCTCTTCCAGCATCTCAAACACTATTTGAAGACTTGCTGTACATGTAATTTCAGTAAAAAAAAAAAAAAGAGCCTTAGTTTAACTTACTTTATTGTCTATATATTTTAGCGACAAAAAATGTTTTAGTGGTTTTTACTGCTTATGTACAGTTAGTCTAGCTGAATATATCATGCAAATCTTAATCCAGAAAATAAGATATTCCCAGAGGTTTGGAAATATATGATGTCTCTCTAACAACTAGGGTCAGAACAAGGTTGACATAGGTATGGACACTGAGACATCCTCTCCTTAATGCATTCAGGATTTGTTCCAATATAGCTATAAAAGTAGCATAAAATACTGAAACTTATGTGTTCAATATTATGACTTGCTATGAACAGGTCAAATTCATAAGCCCTGTATTTTTTGTGTTGAATGCAATATAAAAATGGACTTGAACGCTTCTTTGAAAATGACAGATGGTTTAACTTTGATTTATTGGTGTATATTATGAAATAAAGATGGTACTTCAAGGATCCTTTTTATAAGATTCTCATCTGATTTTTTCACATTTAGCTGTGTTATATAGGCTTGATATTTTAAAACACAACTGTAAAATGGAAATCAATTCACCTATCACATGGAGAACATAAGTATATATGAAGAACGTAACTTGCTTTAGGAGCCAGAACAGAAGACCAGACTGCTCAGGGACTTGGAGGATATAATCAGGATTCTTTGATGTATCAGGAATAATCTCTTTTGAGGGACCTGAACCAAGTCCTTTCAAGGGACGTAAGCCAAGTTTTATTTTAAGGTTTTAGTATCATCATGTGTACATGTCACTACAATCATTATCTAGTGTCCAAAATTGTTTACATGACCAGCCTGGAGTGAATTTCCTGTTTTGTTTTGTTTTTTATAGCTTGGTTCCAGGGGTAGACTTCAGATGAAGCATGTGCGAAGCAGCTAAAACTGATAGAAATTCAGCCCCATCCTGAGCAGGATGGACCTAGGGTAAAAGAGCTTCCAGAGAGTGAGACAGAAATCCCTCAAAAGAGAGAGTCTAAGAAGGGAACCCCAAATTCTTATGTATAAATTCTGCCCAAGGCTGACCCCTGAGCAACGTGTACACAAGGCAGGCTGTAAGCAGTTCCCCTAAAATAAACGATCTGAACTGAGATTTGAGGTTCCAGCCACTATAGGCAAGAAAGAGCTTGTAGTTTGTCTAACCAATTAGTATCTTTCTTAAAAACAAAACTTCAACACTCTTTGGAGAAATATGAAAGAAGCCAGATTCCAGAATCCACAACATTTACAACATCCAGGATACAATCCACATTTTCTTGACATTTGAAAAATGAGGGAAATGTATCCCACTCTTAAGAGAGAAGACAATCTCAGAATGTCCAATCCCAGGTGACCCAGATGTTGGAAATATCAAAGACTGCAAAGCAGCTATTGCAATTATGCTCAACGAGGTAAAGAAAAATATGACTGTAATAAAAGAATAGGACATCTCAGCAGAGAAATAGAAACTATAAAATGAATAAAATGAAAATTCTAACACTGAAGTATTCAGTATCTGAAATAAAATTTCACTGGATGAACTCAATAGCAGAATGGAAATGACAGAGGAAAGAGTCAGAGACTTGAAGATTGGTCAATGGAAATTATTCAGTCTGAAGAACAGAGAGGGAAAAGACTTAAAAATGAAAAGAACAGAAC
>NW_017731454.1:3571196-3572939 GCF_001890085.2 Hipposideros armiger | reverse complement strand
CCAAGAGGCTGGCCGAGTGGCTCAGTTGGTTAAGAGTTGGCTTGGGAGTGCAAGCTCTGAGCAGCAGGGCCGCCAGTTCAGTTCCCACATGGGCCAGTGATGCTGCACTCTCTACAGCTAAGATTGTGAACAACAGCTCAACCTGGAGCTGGGCTGCCATGAAAGGCTGGCGACGGTGTAGGCTGCAGTGGGCTGCCGCCGTGAGCTACCATGAGTGGCTGGCAGCCAGCATGAGTGCCCAGCTGCCGGCAGCTGGTGAGAGCTGCCATGAGCCTCCGTGAGTCGGCCGTCCAATGACCGGCGACTGATCTGCCTCAGCCGGGAAGAGTGCAGTGATCATAATACCAACATGGGTCAGTGAAGTGGTGTTCTCCGCTGCTAGACTGAAGAACAAAAGGGCGACAACTTGTCTATTCCCCTTCCCCGATTCTGCAATGCTGTTCCCCTCCCCCAATTCCCCAATAAAATCTTTTAAAAAACAAACAAAGAAGAAACAGAAAACCCAGGAAATTCACGCTGGGCTGGTCATGTCTTCCAAATTTTAATTTCTTCCAAAATTTGCTGCCTTTTGTTCACTCTGCTGAGCTCTTGGGCAGTTAGTTTTTATATTTTGTTATCTGGTTGGAGTTCCAGTCTGTTAGGAATTTACTCCTCTATGCTGGGAAAGAAACTTCTCCATATCTTAAGTTATAAAGTCACACTTTAAGAATAAATGTTAGCTAAATAGATACAAAACTTAGTGACAATTGATGGAAGTAAAACAAACCCTGGCACTAGACTTTTCTTGAGGAGAGAGTAAAAGTGCTTTTGCCCATTCTTGTAGCAATGCCGCAAATGGCCAACCTGCTCACAATTGTTTTAAGGGTTTCTAAAGGCATGAAAAACTGTGGTTAAGCTGGGCATGATTCTGTCATGAGGCTTTCAGATGTCCCTCTCAGCATGGTTTATTGTACATCACTGACTTTCAGGATGTAGAACTGACCCCTCTGAGACCACTCAGAACCTCTGGCTTTTCCATGGTCATCACGGTCACCAACGAATTAATAATGTTGCAGCAACAATTTCCCAGAGCAGACATCACTTTAATAGTGCTTTCTAGGTGGCAGAGGTCATTTGCCTCAGAGACACTTCAAAAGCATTCATTACTGTATTTTTGTTTTGAAGGATGGAAAGGCAAATTGCCTGAAGGCTGTACAAATCACTGTGGTTCACGTGTTGCAGGATAACCAGGGCCCCCAGGAACACTAATAGCATGTTAGACAGCATCTAATGATACACTGCATAGGATGTTGGACATATATAAATACCAAACTTGTCAGAAACATTATGTTTTCATGGTTCCCATGTTTACTAAGGAAGCAATCTCAATAAAACTTGGCAAGTCTGAAAATGTCCCAGGATCCTTAAATTGGCCTTTACTTTTTATAATGATAGTTACGGGTAAGAGATAATGTTCAAGATTGGGAGGGAAGGTTGTACCCTTTAGATCTCAAATCTTGTGTGTGTTTTTAATAGGCAGCTTTATGTCATGTTTAATATTTTAAAGCAGTGTTTCTCAAAATGTGACTCAATGCATCCTGCATTAAAAATCTGTGGCGCACCTTAAAATTCAAATTCCTGACCTTACCTCAGCCCTAGAGAATTAAAATCACAAGTAGGGAGGGTAGGAGGACTAGAACCCTTCAATTTGCATTTTGACAAGCTCCCACGGGTGAGTCTCATGCACACGAAAGAGAAAAACTA
>NW_017731454.1:3567067-3568616 GCF_001890085.2 Hipposideros armiger | reverse complement strand
AGTTCCCAGAAGGAGGGGGCTCACCATGCAGGGCCTCAGGAAGCACAGCACCAGGGTCAATCAGGAGACAGAACAAGCGAGGGTGAAGTGTGGGCAAAAGACTTTATGGTGGTTTTCATGAGCAAAACACATTACATCTCTACTTGGAATGTTTCACTTCAAGTAAGACTGCAGTGATTATGGAAAGGATCAAAAAAGGGAACCCAAACTGGAGAGGAGATAAAGACAGGTATTTTAAAAAATAATTCTGTATTTTAGAAAAACAATTTTTTTTTAAAGGTAGGATCTGCTCACCGAACCGCTCCCGGCTCACAGCCTCCTGGCCTTGCTCCACTCCCATGTGGCAAAAATGTACAGCCCCACAAAGACCCAGCGGTGCATGGAATCTCTGATGGCTGTTTTCTAGACTATCCTGGAAAGGATGGTAACAAGTGCAATCTCCCCAAGACTGAGTTCCTCAGCTTCATGAATACAGAACTGGCTGCCTTCACAAAGAACCTTTAGAAAGACCCTGGGGCTGGCCGAGTGGCGTGTTGGTTAAGAGTTAGCTTGGGATGCCAGCTCTGAGCAGCAGGGTCCCGGTTTGGATCCCACATGAGGGCCAGTGACGTTGCACCCTCTACAGCTAAGCCTTACCCAGGAAGAGCACAATGATAATACCAACATGGGCCAGTGAAGCCACGTCCTCCACAACTAGAGGACAACTGAAGAACAAAAGGACAGCAAGTTGTCTGCTTCCCTTCCCCTATTCCCTAATGCTGTTCCATCCCCCAATGCCCCAATAAAATCTTAAAAAAAAAATAAATAAATGAAAAAATAAAAACAATAAAAATTTTGTATATTATAGTGAGATATGATCCTACTTTTTAAGGTAGATAGAAAGGCAGTGTTTTTAATATTGGCCAAGTTAGGTCCCTGAAATTTGTTTCAAAGTTTGCCTCTAGGTTTCAGTGAAGGCCATTTCCTGGTGATTCCAGCAGTGAAGCAATGTCGCCACCTACTGTGAAGAATGTGGTAATTATGATAATAAAGGAAAAGATGAATACCTCCTTTTAAATAAACTATAATGTAAAAATTAAGCTAAGTTTAAGTGTAATTACATTACACCATTTTTCAATTGTATTGGCAGTAAACATAGCTACTGAATAGAATCAACCAATTTTGCTGGGAGTCTTGTGAAGCTAGACCTTTGTAGCCATGGGCTTTTAAGATAAACTTCACCTCAGCATTTTTCTTTAAAACATGTACACATGTGCACAAACACAATTTCCTGAATTTGTACATCTTTTTTCTTCTCCAACCCTCTAACATGACCTTTTAATGTTATTATCACTTGTGTTCATCCTTCACTTTCCACGTTATCTTCTTCGTAAGCTAATTTCCAAAATTATTTTTTTCTAGACTGCCCATGCGTAGTTTCTCTTTTCATTTTGCTAAGGATTCAATCTATTTCAATTTGTAAGAGTTTAGTTCAAGATGATATTTCTCAGTTACAATCAGAAGCATTGCCAACACCAAATTTGTTAGGCTAACTACCTTCAACTGGGCA
>NW_017731454.1:3564401-3565364 GCF_001890085.2 Hipposideros armiger | reverse complement strand
AACAAAAAACTTAAAAAAAACTGCTGTGTATAGATTACTGCAAGGGCAATGCCTTTGACCAAAGCTTCAAGTACTTATTTGTTAACTCAGCTGTGACTGAAGTCAGTATCCAAAAGTCAGTTTAAGGGTAAAAGAGCAAGTTTGATTGAGGCGCATCTGTAACTTCTTGTAGACAAGTGAATGGAATTAATAGAAAAAGTGGAAAGAAATACCAAAGAGTTCAAATTGGCCCTAACCCTTTATCGTAGAAGGAAAATTATATATTACGTTTTTCAGAATTTAACACTTCTTTTAATTTGAAATAGTTAAGTAATACAAGCAAGTCATTATTTAACTTGAGATGTCTACAGGAACGTTCCTTTGCCATGTCATTGTCTTTTTCACCTCCTCTTTGATTCAGTCAGATTTTTACCATTTTTTCTTTTTTGTCATACCGTTGTTCACCTTTCATTCAACAAACACACATTGAATGTGTGTCAGACATTGTGTTAAGTTCTAGGGACACAAAAATTTAATGAATCGACTGAATTCCTGCCTTCAAGGAACTCGGTCTAATGGACACATACATATATAAAAAGATCATTGTAACATAGTTTGATAAATATTGTACTAGAAATACACAAGATGCTTTCCATGCTCCCTTTATTTAAAAACAGTCGTTTTTTTCTCAAGAGAAGACAGACTCTCAGGCAGACACTTTCTCTGTAAAAATGTTGACACTGTCCTCTCTCCCCTCCACCTCCTCCCCAATCCCTTTTCTGACAGTACCTCTCCTTGCAGGAAGTAACCTTATCTCTTACTATATGTATGATATGATCATTTTATAATTAAGAGCCTTTAAAGATTAAAATATCCTCTTGGTGGGTGCAGAGTCTCATCAGAGGGCGAGCAGCCTTTCTGACATCATTCATATGGGAAAGAAACCCTTTTCTCAGATTCTGAGAAAAAGCTGTAGTGAGTCAG
>NW_017731454.1:3563150-3564313 GCF_001890085.2 Hipposideros armiger | reverse complement strand
GTGTTCTTTCCAAATCCCCATAACACCCATCTAAGCATGAGAAAGCCATCAGAGAAACCTAGATTCAAGGACAGTCTACAGGAAATCTAGTTAGCACCATGAAAAGCAAGGAAAGACTAAAAAGCTGTCACAGGCCTGAAACTAGGGAGACATGACAACTAAATGAAATATGGTACCCTGGTATGCAGGAAAAGATTTACTATAGCAGGCCTGAGACTGCTATCTTTAGAAAGGCCTGCTTGCAAGGTTGGCCCTTGACTGGTATCTGGGAACCTAGATTTTAAGAAAGTTGCCACAATTCCCTAATAAGAACGGCTCATGGTGCCTCAACTGTTTTTACAAACAATGTAATGTGTGCTTAACACCTGCTTTCCTTCTGAGAGTCTGGAAATTTAGGTGCATGTAGAGGGTGCCTGTGTGACTAGCCCCCAATAAGAAACCTTAGGCATTGAATCGGCAATAAGCTACCTGGTAGACATGTCACATGTGTTGTCACAACTTATTTCTGGAGGAATCAGCATGTCCTGTGTGACTGACTCCACTGAGAGAGGACTCTTGGAAGCATGTGCCTCCAGACTTTACCCCACGTGCCATTTCCCTTGGCTGATTTTGTTTTGTTTCCTTTTGTTGTAATAAATCATAGTATGAGAATGACTGTATCCTGAGTTCAATGAGACCTAGCAAATCACTGAACCTGGGAATGGTCTTGAGGATCCCTGACACACCTGGATTGGTTCCTGGAAAAAAAAAAAAAAGAGGGCATTAAACTAAACACTGGTAAATTCTAAATAAAATCTTGAGTTTAGTTAATAACAATGAACTGATGTACATTTCTTAGTTTTGACAAATAGGCCATGGAAATGTAAGATACTAACAAAGGGAGAAACAGGGTGAGAAGTAAGTTAGAAATCTCTGTATTATCTTTGTAACTTTTTTATAAATCTAAAATTATTCCAAAATAAAAAGGGTTATTTAAAAAAACACTCAAACCAAATGCTTTGGAAATTCATGAAAAATAACATACCACTCATCCTAAAGAGAGAAATTATCCAAACTGAAAGACAAAGTGAAAAACGAGAGAGAAAAAACTTTATTGACTATCCAGAGGGACAAAGTGTCGTTTAGAAAAAAAAAAAAAATCAGACTCAGGACCTGATTGTGAG
>NW_017731454.1:3558874-3560417 GCF_001890085.2 Hipposideros armiger | reverse complement strand
AACACCCAGGTTGCCGGTTCGATCCCCACATGAGCCACTGAGCTGCGCCCTCCACAACTAGATTGAAACTACTTGACTTGGCGCTGATGGGTCCTGGAGAAACACACTTCCCCAATAAAAAATAAATAAGAAAATAAAATAACAAAAAAAAATTGCTGTAAAAAAAAATAAAATAGGTCCTATCCAGGGTATCAGGTATCCACTGGGGTCTTGGGCCGCATGCCCCTTGGATAAAGGGTGAACTACTGTGTATCAGGATCGTCAGTCACTGTGATGTACATGCTATACCCTACTCGTACAAAACTGGCCGCAATTTCAAGGCAGGAAG
The DNA here is from genome assembly GCF_001890085.2 of Hipposideros armiger. NCBI lineage: Eukaryota > Metazoa > Chordata > Mammalia > Chiroptera > Hipposideridae > Hipposideros > Hipposideros armiger. The sequence goes on along the minus strand of NW_017731454.1, from coordinate 3,560,089 downwards.
CGAGTCTCATTGCTCTTTGTACCCCCAGAGTCCAGTAGTGTTCTCACGGCGAGGACACGATGGAAAGCAGAAAGTTAGGAGTCCCCAGAGCCAGTTACTTTGACCACCACTTTCCGGAGTAGTTATTCCATTGGGGTTTAGGCACCAAGGAGAATCCAACACCATAAGCTCCTGAGAGAAGAGCCAACCCTTTGCCCACTCTCAAAGCCACCTCTGGGCCGAGGCTGGATCCGTTTCCAGGGCAACAAAACTGGGACGCGAACGGAGTCGCAGATCCACGGCCTCCTCCAAGGACCTGCCCGCAGCTTAGGAACCAACTAAATGAGCAAGAACTTGGCCGTCTCAACCTGCAGTCGCGCGCTGAAAATCTCAGGCCACCGCGCCCACCACTTCGGTACCACCGCCGACACAGCTTCAGGGATTCTGGCGTCGCCCAGTTCTGGGCGCGACAACTTCCGCCCCGAAGGCCCCCGGCTCCGTGGCTTGCCGGGGTCCTAGCGATGGAAAGGTGGCCACGGCAGTCGCCTGACCGATACGGAGTTCTGGGACAAGGGCTGCTGCGGCCTTCTCCCTGCGGGCGGCGGCGACAGGGTCGCTGAGAGGATGCCCGCAGCTAGTGGGACCTCGCGCCTGGAGGGTGACTGGGGGCGGCGCGCGGACCGGGAGCTGGCCTGTCAGGCGGGAGTCGGGCAAGTGCGGTGGCGGAAGTGCGAGGACGCGGTCGGAGCCGATCGGTCTAGGAAGCCGCGGCCGCGGGGTTACCAACCTCGGAGCAGCTGCTTAGCCTTAGCCAGACCGCAGCGACTAAGGCTCGGGCGTCGACAAGATGCCTCTCTTCACCGCCAACCCTTTCGATCAAGACGTGGGTAAGTGCTGGTTCCGGGGCCCGGGCTGCTGTTTGTCCTGCTAAAAAGTGGGCGGCGGCGACTCGGCACTGGAAAGCCAAAGGGAGAGGAGGGGGACGGCGCCGCTGCCCCTCCTCGGGGAGGGTCACCTAGGCTTGTCGCTAGCGGTCTGGAGAGTGCTCCCTGCTCCCCTGAGGTTGGGGGCCCCGAAAGGGGGCCATTCCCCTCGCTAAGCGCAGGAATAGGGAAGAAGAACCTGGTGTTTGCTGGAGACTAATGAAGCAATTGCGGAGTTGATGATAGAAACTTCCTGCTCCATCTGTTGTAGAACTGGTTAAGCAGCCCCCTCCCCTTTAGGAGATGACGGAGC
>NW_017731454.1:3554239-3556464 GCF_001890085.2 Hipposideros armiger | reverse complement strand
ATTTCTTCAACTCTGGATTTATTTTTTGTTTTGTTCAATAAAATTCCTTTGAAGCTGTGATGAAAAAAAAAAAAAAAGAAAAGAAAACACACACCTACCCACTCACCCCGAGCCCCCGCATCTTAAAGGGTGGAGTATAAGATTCCTGATGTGGACCCTAGTTCCTATAGCCTTCTTAGGTGATTCCAAGGCAAAAGTGAAACATGGGGGACAGAGCCACAGCAGGAAGATTTAGTGGTTAGTGTTAAAAGGAATGTCATTTTCTTATGTGCTGTATCAATTTCTCCAGTCTCACTACATTGTTTCCTGACTTATGACTTGTCTGTTCTGCTCCCTAACTCCAGTGCTTATTTGCATCTCTTTTTTTCTCTTTACTCAGTCCAGGCAGGCTCTTTCCAGGTTTTGCCCCTGCCATTTACTATTCACTGATATGCTTTTGCTTTTTTCAGTGCCCTTGGTAGCTCCTTCCTTAAAGACAAACTTACTTGTGTCTCACAATGCTGAGCTCAAATTCTACCTCTACAAAAACTGACACAGTGGATTGAAGTGTGAACTTTTATCTTAAAAGGAGGCTTTTCCAAGTGAAATTAGGCATGTATTGGTGTGTCTTTGGTTTGTGTTATGTTCAGAGAACTTGACAATGAAGTAGCTTGGGGCTTTTATTTTATAAGAAAACCTAATATAAAAATTGATATGGATAGCACTTCAATAATACAAGTTACTTTATATGTTCAAATTTATAACATTTACACATTTATTAGGTCGATTCTTTTTTTTTTTACTTTTATTGGGGAGCAGCCATGGTCACTGGTTACACATTGCTTTCACGCTACAATGGCATGGTTGACTTTTTTAAGGAGGGTGCAGCTCTCAGTGGCACATGAGGGGATCAAACCGGCAACCCTGGTGTTATCAGCACCACATTCTAACCAACTGAGCCAACCGGTTACCCCAAGTCAATTCTTGAACACAATGAGGCTCTTACAATCTTTGTAAAAAAGTAAAGTAAAANGGGGTTCTCTCTATATAGTATCATGTCATCTGCATATAATGACAATTTTACTTCCTCTTTACCGATTTGGTTGCCTTTTATTTCTTTTTGTTGTCTGATTGCTGTGGCTAGAACTTCCAGAACTATGTTGAATAAAAGTGGAGAAAGTGGACAGACTTGTCTTGTTCCTGATCTTCAGGGGAATGGCTTTAGCCCATTTTCCCCACGGAGTATGATGTTAGCTGTGGGTTTATTGGTCACTTTGTTATTTTCAGGCAACATCAGGAGATTGGTGGTGGGCGGGGACTGGAAGGCAAGAGGAATGAATCAGAGAGGTAAAGGACAAGTAATCAATCAAACACAGGGTTAGTAGGTGTGACTTAGTCCATCCACACTGCTATAACAAAGTACCACACACTGGGTGGCTTATAAACAACAGAAATTTATTTCTCCCAGTTCTGGAGGCTGGAAGTCTGAGATCAAGGTGCCAGCATGGATGTGTTCTGGTGAGATCCTCCTCTGGGTGGAGACTGCCAGCTTCTCATTGTATCTTCACATAGCAGAAAGACAGTGAGCTAGCTCTCTCACCTCTTCTTATAAAGGCACTAATCTTATTAACGAGGGCTCCATTCTCATGACCTAATTACCTCCCAATGGTCCCACCTCCAAATATTATCACACTGGGGGTTATATTTCAATATATGAATTTTGGGGGAACACGAATATTCAGTCCATAATGTAATGTTTACAGTATTCTAATTGATAGGCTAAATGCTTAGGAGGGGCACAGAATTTAAAAACCACACAGATCCTTACGTTGTACTCCTGGGGAGTTACAACATAACCTAACACAAGTTAGGTTAGAGGAATAATAAGTGCTAGGTAATGCAATGTTAACCACCTGTTCATAAAAGTTTCAAAGAACTGGAAGACATGTGGATTGGGACCAACTGAGGAATGCTGCTTACGGCAAAGATGGGAGTTGAATTGAATCTTAAGTTTCCAGATGTGAAAAATAAAAGGTAAAAGATGAAGATAGGTGGAAGAAGAAAGCATGCATGTTTGGAAAGTGAAATATAAAGCACAAGTAATATAGACAAAAGGCAGTTCTATTTCTCCTTCAACTGATCTTTGCAATGTTGTCTAGTGCTGCTCTAACATGCTAGTCACTAGTTACATGTGGTTATTTGAATTTAAATTAATTAAAAAGAAATAAAATTTAAAATTCAGTTCT
>NW_017731454.1:3495579-3546644 GCF_001890085.2 Hipposideros armiger | reverse complement strand
CGGTTACCCCAAGTCAATTCTTGAACACAATGAGGCTCTTACAATCTTTGTAAAAAAGTAAAGTAAAAAAATATGGTTATGGATGAGAATGATAGCCTTAAAAGCCATTTTTTTTCTATACTTTGCTTACATGATACCAAAAATCCTAATACCTTTAGATAGTTGCATATTTTAATTAATGTATTTTGTAACTTTTTAAACTATGAAATACTTTTATCATAAAGTATGGTATATAACATAAACTCCTACTCCTTTCATCCAACTCTGTCAAGTTCTAAAATTTTGCCTTTATTTTTTTTAAAGAAACATTCAAGATACAATTGAAATTTTCTTGTATATTTAGTAGCTATCTGATCCTATGTTTTTTTCCTTCCTTCTCAAAGTTAAAACACTCTCTAAAAAGATATAAACCATTTTATAATATACAGTTGACCCTTGAACAACATGGAGGTTAGGGGCACTTACCTGCTATGCAGTCAAAAATCCTCACATAACCCCCAAAACTTGACTAATAGCCTGCTGTTGACTTTGGAAGCTTTACTGATAACATAAACAGTCGATTAACACCTTTTGTATGTGTATTACATACTGTATTCTTACAGTAAAGTAAGCTGGAAAAAATAAAATGTTATTTAAAAAATAAGGAAGAGAAAATACATTTACAATACTATATTGTGTTTATTGATACTGTAAGTTTATGTCATCTGTTTTAGGCTATGTGGTCCATCTGAGTTGTTTCAAATTGTTGATGGAAAAAAATCCGCACCTAAGTGGACCCACGCAGTTGAAACCCATGTTGCTCAAGGGTCAACTATACTATACATACAAGTATATTATATGTATTGTTTCGCATGTTTATAAACTTCATAAAAATAGTGTCATTCGCACCTTGTCTTTCAGCATTTATTGTGATACTTATAGCTCTAGTTCATTGATTTTAAGAGCTATGTCGTATCCCACTGCACGAATATACCAAATTTTTTTATCCATTCTTCCATTAATGGACATGAAGTTTTTTCCAGTTTTTTTGCTATTACAGGTAATAACTGAGGTAAAAATTCTTATCCATGTTTTCTTCACATGAGTGATTGTCCAAGGATTGTATCTTGAAGAGGAATTCCGTATTAAGATTGTGGATAGTGCACAGTTGCAAAATATTAGATAGTGCAAAATTGCCCTTCCAGTGTTTGTGAGAGATTTTATTCCACCAGCAGTGCAAGTGAAGTCCCTGTTCCATATTCTCACTAATGCTGGGTAGTTTCAGATTTTTAACTTAATGCCAATTTGATGGGCATGAAATAGGGTATTGTTTTCATTTCATTTCAACTTCATTGCTAGTGAACTTGAGCACCTTTTCATGTTTCTTGGTCACTCTGTTTTCTATTTCTATAAATTGCCTGCTCATTACTTACTCTGTTGGATTATTTTTTCTTATTGATTTTTACAGTTCTATATACATTCTCTTCTAATCTTTTATTGGTTGTGAGAATTGCTAAGATATATCCCAGTTGTTTCTTTTTGTTTCTAATGTCTTTTATTGTTAAGAAAATTTAAGTTTTAATTTAGCGATAATCGTCTTTCTCCCTTGATTTTATTTTTCTTGTTTAAGAAAGTCTTCTCTATCCTGAGTTATAAGGATTTTGTCATATTTTCTTCTGAAAGGTTTAGTAAAGTTTTGATTTTCACAGTTAGGTCTTTAATCCATCTGGACTTGACCTTTCTGTAGGGCCTAATGAAGGATCTGATTGGATGGTCAACTGACAGTGGACAGTAGTCAATTTGTCTAATCACCATTTATTGAGTTGTTTATCCTTCCCCTACTAATTTAGAAAACTCTCTTCTTCATACAGTACAGTTTCTTTTTGAGGCCTGTGTCTATGCTTTCTGTGCTTCTACACTGTTTTCTTGAGCTATTCTGCACCAATACCACATTCTAATCTCAGTGACCTTTGTAGGTGGTAGGCCAAGTCCCCCATCTTGTTTTTCTTCATTTTGATAGTCTTAGCTGTTTGTGACCTTTGTTCTTTCATATGGGTTTATGATCAGATTTGTAAAATCATAAAAGGGAATTTCTTTTATGCTCTTTTAGGATTTAAGAGAAAAAATATTGTCATTTATTTTTTTGTTTCATATGTTCATTATTAATTTGATATTTTAAAAATATACATGTTTATTCCTTGGTAATAACATTTAGTTCTAAGCTTACTTAGATTATAGTTTGAAAGTAAGGCAAGAGGGAAAGAGGATGGTTTTTCTACAAGTGAATATACAACATAATACTATAGCAGTGTACTTAGGTGATCTGCCTCTATGCTGCTTTTTTGTTTATTTGTTTAAATGAAAGGACCTCAGAGGTGTTCTTAAAGTTAAAAGAGTAGATCTTGTTTATGTCATATAGAATACCAAACTCTGGTCACTTACCAACTGATAGTTCTAACCATCTATCACTCAGATAGCAAAACAAAACTTAAGGATATATCATTTCCTTTTTTTCTTTTTTTAAAATTGTTATTTTTTTAATTGGGGAATTGAGGGAGGGGAACAGTGTTGGGGAATTGGCGAGGGGGACCAGACAAGTTTTTGTTCTTCAATTTTAGTTGTGGAGGGCGCCAGTCTCCATCTGGGTGCCTGTTGGCAGCTCGTGGTCTCTTAAGTTCAAGTGTTGTGTTATAATCTTAGTTGCGGGTGGGCATAGCCACCATCCCATGTGAGAATCGAACGGGCAGCCTTCTTGTTAAGAGCGTGCACTCTATCCACTCAGCCATCTGGGTGGCAGCTCAGCTCAAGGTGCCGAGTTCAGTCTTCGTTGCAGGTGGGCATAGCCACCGTCCCACGCAGAAGTTGAACCAACAGCCTTGTTGTTAGGAGCACATGCTCTATCCACTGAGTTATCCGGGTGGGTGGCAGCTCAGCTCAAGGTGCTAAGTTCTGTCTTAGTCGCGAGTGGGTGTAGCCCACCATCGAACAAGCAATCTTGTTGTTAGGAGCCATGCTTTCACCAACTGAGCCGTCCTACCACCTGTTGGCAGCTCAGCTCAGGTGCTGCGTCACTGGCCCATGTGGGAATCGAACCGGCAGCCCTGTTGTTCAGAGCGCTGTTGCTCAAAGCTCGCGCTCTTAAGCTAACTCTTAACCAACTGAGCCACTCGGCCAGCCCAGGATATATCATTTCTTTGTCTCCTGTTACTTTTTCCCCCCTCCTTGGTTGTCTTGTATCCCCAAATCTGACCTCCCTCCCCTGACGCTGGTTTTTCACTTCGTCTAAATTATAAAATTTTTAAAAGTCTTTTTGCTTAATCTTTTTTCGTTTCAAATGGCCAATCAGCAACATTTGTCAAACTCCCTTGGTGCAAATATTGTTTCTAGAAACCTGAGACATTTCGGTATTACCCAAACATTCTTTACCCTTATCCTTTCCTTTGTAGGACTGGTTTCACACTGGCTTCTTAGCACCTTCAGGTCTTCTTTTGGAGTAATAAATATTGCTACCATCTTCAGGGATCGGCAAACTTTTGAGACGGAAGAGCCAATCCTGTCCCTCACAACAGTTTAAAAATCATTTGAGAGCCATAAATATATTTTTACAAATAAGGAAAAATTTTAAATCCTTTAAAAATTTTATAAATGAAACTATGATAGTTTTGTTTTCATTTCAATTGTACTTCAGAGCCACGTGTACATATCCAAAGAGCTGCATGTGGCTCCGGAGCTGGGGAGCTGCAGTTTGCCGACCCCTGTTCTAGACTACCCTTAACGTCTTATTAATGGACCTCCTACTGCCTGTGCTTGAGGGCAAGCTCCTCTCTGTTCCTACTTGTGAAACACTTAACATTTTTTATTACTACTGAGACCTGTTTGTGATGACTATCACTGTCCCATTCAAAGAGTACGTCCTTTAGTTTCCTCTAGTTGAATGTTGAAAACTGAAGATGCTGTGAAGTAGTTACAGTTCTGACTGACTTTTAATGCAACCTCAGAAGTTATATTTAATAGGTCTCTTATAAAAAGCATGAGGGGAGATGAAGGATTTAAAATTTTTGCTATTCACATTTCTATTATTTAATGTAACTTTTAAATGATCGCATGTAGGGTGAAAAAATTTGTCAGTAAAAATCTTTTTGTAACCGAAAACTTGCAAACACGTTTTTTGGTCAGTAAATACTCTCTTAAGAAGCACTTGTTTATTAGTTCTCATTTGTAACATGAGAACTGTAGTGACTCAATTTTCGTTCATTTGAACTAAAAGGGACTTTTTATTGTTATCTGGAACAGCTTCTTTTGCTTTCATGTTTCATAAGAAATTATCTTAACATTCTCTTCTAAAAGCTCTAAAAGAGATCTAGCGCGAGATCTAGCACGTGCAGTGTTTTGGTTTTCCTAGTAGTACTGAGCACTTGAGGTAGTTAGTTGATGGGGAAAAACGTTTTTTTAAATATTATAACCTTATCAGGCTCTATTACTTGTGTTAAAACAAAATTCAACTGAGTAAATCTGAAGATCTAATTGGTCTTATTGAATGGTTCATAAATCAGGCAACATCTCATCTAGCAGCAAGCAGAGTTACTCAGAGGAGTTATACAAAATGGAAAGCTTTTATAGAAAGGATTGTAGGGCAAGGAAGTCATTATAATGCAAAAGAAAAAGGAAAGTTCATTGGTGGAAAGGAGGCATTGAGGGTGACGACAGCGTCTCATTGGCTAAACTGTAGCATTTTCCATTGGCTGGGGTTGTTGCTGGGAGTTAAGAAAAACTTCCTCCTGCTGGTGTAGTAGACACACCTTCCTGTTGGAGATGGAACTTAAAGATGGAACTTAAAGTAAAAGATGATCATAAGTGAGTAGATTGTGAGAGCTCAGCAGAGAAATTGAAACTATAAAAATGGAATTTATTGAACTGGAAAGTACAGCATCTCAACTAAAAATATTCACTGAATGTGCTTAAAAGCAGGCTTGGTTTTCTTTGTGAGGCAGGCCTACTGTGATATTGAACTAAATTCTAGGGGGCCTTTACTCGTACGGTGTGGCCTTTGGGTTTCAATTGAATGCCTAAAATGTTCTCTCTTCTCTAGCTGGGTGGAATATTTGTCAGCTTGGCCTGCCATAACTAAATACCATAGAGTAGGTGGCTTAAACAACAGAAATTTATTTTCTCACAGTTCTGGAGACTGGAAGTCCAAGACCAAGGTCTCAGCAGGTTTGGTGCCTGGTGAGGACTCTCCCCTTGGGTTGCAGATGGCTGCCTTCTCACTGTGTACTCGTTGTGCGGGACCGCTTTGTGCATGTGAGGAGAGATACAGAGCTTTCTGGTGTCTCTTCTAAGGACACTTAACCCTGCTGGATCAGTGCCCCATCCTTATGATCTCATTTTACCTTATTTTTCTACAGGCCCAGTCTCCAAATACAGCCACACTGGTGGGTTAGGGCTTTAACATATGAATTTTGTGGACAGACATGCAGTCCATAATGCAGGAATTCCCAAGACTCCCAGCACTGGACAACCTTTCTGCCCCATAGTAGGTAATCTCTACTAGACCCCAAAGCCCTACCGCGCGCATGTAGCCCAGCCCATGACCAACATGGGCCCTGTGCTCAGAAATCTGTGCTCTGTCTCCCAGCTGCTCTGCTTGGGCTGGTCCTCTTTGTGTTGGGACAGGAAAGTGTTCCCAGGCAAAAAGCTGGGGCCATCGTGAGGCTCACTCTGTATTTCCCTTCCCTTAAAGAACTCAGACCTGCACTGCCTGTTATTCATTTCCTGAACACAGTTGCCTCATATATTTTAGCCTGTTTTATACTTGTTTTGGGTACAATAACAAATCTGGTACTAGATACTCTATTGTGGTTGGAAGCAGATCAGTCATGAGTTTTTATTTCCAAACAAAGTAGGAGGAATTTTAAAGGTCTCATGTGGACATTCTTGTTTTATATAGTTATTTTTTTTTAATTACTTATAGAGCCTATTTTATTAAAAGTTTTACAGGTAGACTTGAATTCTTTTTAAAGCTGTATGTTGAACATATTGGATTGTGTGGAGGGGGAGCCTTTTTGTTCCTTATAAGATAAGTATTGATGGACTGATTCTTTATATTGTTAGAATGTCTCTGAAATATTTCACTGGATATTTGAGGTTCTCTATATGCAATAATCAAAACATGGTGGTAAAATGTTATGACTTACACCCACCAAACCCTGGAAACGTAGCATGTAGGCCCCAGGAGGGCTCTTTTAACTCTCTCACTCTATGCATTTGACACAGGATAATGTGAGAAATGGCTCCAACACTGGGCAAAGTGACATGCTATAAAAGAATGTTCCTTAATTATAATATTTAAAATTTTTCCAGGAGCTTAAAATACTCCTAAGTACGTAATTTAACTGTTATTTAGTTCACTTGAAAAATGAAATCCTTTTTGGCAGGCCATTATAAAGTCTTCAGATTTTATACATTTTAAAAAGAATAATTGTGAGCCCTACATTTGTAGAGAGTAAACTCTGTTGGATAGAGAATTCAGATCAGGATTTTTTCATTTTCTATAAAATTAAATCAAGTACAGATATTCTGTTTAGATATTTTTGAAATTATTCCAAGGGTTTTGGGAGTGTTGAATAGGCTTCACATTTAATTGTATATCACATGGTCAAAATTGTGTGTGTGTATGTGTGTGTGTGTATTTGCATTCATACACATGTGTACTGACAAAATTTGATAGTTAATGATTCTGAAAGAGAATGGATAGATACTTAGATGTTGAAACTACTGCAGATAATTAAAAATATATCTTTTCTATCCTTGCTTCATACTTTGTGTTACATGCAATTCCAGAGAAGACTAAAGATTAACTTGTGAAAGAGAAATAATATTTATACAAAAGAGAATATAGTTGAATATTTAATCTTCAGGTAGTTCTAAACACTGTGCCAAATGATACTATATAAAAAAAAGAATGCTAAACCTGTACAGCAAAAACAAAATTCCATCAGGCAAAGAGGAAGTACGAGCATGAAACTGGCAAGTCGTGTGTAGTACAAAAAGCCCTTTGCTTCCCCCCCTTTATTTTTTTAATAATCAACAAATTTACTTTTTTTTTTTTTTTTTTAAGATTTTTGTTGGGGAATCGGGGGAAGGGGAACAGACAAGTTGCTGCCCTTTTGTTCTTCAGTCTAGTTGTGGAGGACGTTGCTTCACTGGCCCAAGTTGGCACCATCATTGCGCTCTTCCCGGGCGAGGCAGATCAGTCGCCGGCTTCTGGACGGCCGCTCACTGCGGCTGCTGGCCGCTCACGCTGGCTGCTGGCTACATACGGTAGCCCATGGCAACCCACTGCCACAGGGGCTGCAGCCTACGCCGTCACCGGTGACTCACGGCACCCCAGCTCCAGGTTGAGCTGTTGTTCAGCATCTTAGCTGTAGAGGGCAGTGTCACTGGCCCTCATATGTGGGATCCGAACCGGGGCCCTCTGGCGTCCCAAGCCAGTTCTTAACCAATGCGCCACTCGGCTGGCCCAACAAATTTACTTTTCACAGTCCAAGGCTGGGAAGTCCAAGATCAAGACGCTGGCAGATTTGATGTCTGAATCAGAGAGCCAGCTTTCTGATTTGTAGATGGTTGTCTTCTTCCTATGTCCTCACATGGCTGAAGTGACTCTGAGATAGCTGTCTGGGGTCACTTTTTTTAAAAAAATTTAAATTTACTGGGGGTAACATTGGTTAATAACATGTCAATTTCAGGTGTACAACTTTATAATACATCTGTATGACACTATTGTGTGCTCACCACTCAAAGTCTAGTCTCCTTTCATCCCCTTGTATTTGATCCCCTGTACCCTTTTTGTCCTCTCTGGTAACCACTATTCTGTTGTCTGTGTCTATGAATTTGTTTTTTTTGTTATGTTTTGTTTTTTCGTTTGTTGCTTTTTGTTTTATATCCCACATATGATTAAAATCATACAATTCTTGTCTTTTTCCACCTGACTTTTTTCACTTAGGGTAATGCTGTCAAGATCCATCCATGTTGTTGCAAATGGCAATATTTCCTCTTTTTTATGGCTGAGTAGTATTACATTGTATATATGTACCACATCTTCTTTATCTAATCGTCCTTTGAAGGACACTTGGGTCATTTCCATGTCTTCTTTGCCTCCCTTTTGAGGCATTTCCTTCTACATTTACCATCTCCCTATTGCGACTCCCAAAGGCATTGTCTTTCCTCTTCCTAGGCAAGCTGAGAACTAAAACCTCACAAGCCCACTAGTGCTGTTGCCTCTTGTTGTCACATGGTGGTGTTATTGAAGCTTGACCCTGTGCTGCCCCTTGGATGTTTGTCTTCTCAGTGATGAAGCCCTTGCTGGTCCAGAACTTTTGCACAGACTTCTCTGAGGCCACGTTGGGCATCATAAAAGCCCTTCTAGTTCATATACTTGGAAGCTCTGCTATTTCCCACATTACAACCATTGTGCCAGGGTGACAGAATATGGAGGAGCAAGCAGCATCATTCATTGAACACATATTTATTGAGCACCTACTGTGTGCCCAGATACTTCTCTCCACTTCGAATAATAATAGTGAATAAAACAAAACAAAAAATTCCTGCCATAATGGAGCCTACATTCATTCTGAGGGTTAGGGGAGGGAGAGAAGCAGTGACAGAGATGGCAAGATAAAGTATTTAGCTATGATGCATCTATAGAAAAGCTTATGCGTGAAATCCTGACATCTTTTGATTACTTTGTATTTGTTCTATGTAGAGCATCAATATGAATGAGACCAGTTAATGTAACAAAGCAGAAGACTGGGTACTTGATGGATTTAAAACCGCAATTTGCACATAATTTCTCAGCAGCTTGTATAAGCACTTGTGGCCACTGTATATAATGGTACATCATGCAGCTATTAAACATAGTGGTACACATGTATATTTATGAACATGGAGAGATGTTTCTGATCCGTGGAAATGTAGGTTAGGAAATGATACATTTAATATGATGTTAGTGGGAAATACTTTTTCACTTTCCCTCAGGTTTCCTTCCTGAGAGAGCTCCATCCTTTAGTGTCTCTCTGAGTCTGTGCCTACTGCTTTATTTACTCCACCCCTGGTGTAATGACTTATCTGATTGGTAAATTTGCAAGTAACTGGCCCTCTTGATGCACTTTGTCCATGTAGGAACTAGTCTTTCCACAGCCACTGAGTGCTTTCTCATCTGCTTCTCGATGGAATAAGTTATGCAGGGTCTCCCCGCTGCAGGGAGAGGTCTGCCACATGTAGTGCTAAGGCCTGCCCACCTCTGGGCTTCACTATTAGCAAGTCTGTTTGTCCAGTGCACCTGGAGCTTCTGTTAGTAGTAACAGCGGTATTTTATTCTTTGTTTTGTTTCTCAACTTATTCATAACTTTGGCAGGGAGCAGGTTATCAGTTTTGGGGTGCTGTCATTGGACACCTTATACTATGATCCTGTTTTATTTAGTTTTACACATATTTTTTATTATTTTTCCATATAAGTGTGTAGAAGTCTGGAAAGATATGCATCACAGTTTTAAAAGAGGATGGCAGAATTAGGTTTTTTTTCTTGTCTGTTACTTTCGAATTCACTGAATTTATTAGGTATGTTATTAAGAAATAGTTAAGCATTTTAAACCTCTAAAAAAATACATACTGGGCCAGCCAAGTGGCTCATTTAGTTAAGAGCACGAGCCCCGAGCAACAGGGTCACTGGTTCGATTCCCACATGGGCCAGTGAGCTGCGCCCGAGTTGAGCTGCCAGTGATCTGCCAACAGGTGGCAGGATGGCTCAGCTGGTGAGAGCATGTGCTCCTAACAACAAGGTTGCCGGTTCGACTCCCACATGGGATGGTGGGCTATGCCTGCCCTGAGCTGCCAACGGGCGGCCTGATGGCTCAGTGGTTAGAACGTGTGCTCTTAGCAACAAGGTTGCGGGTTTGACTCCCGCATGGGATGGTGGGCTACACACATCCACAACTAAAATTGAACACAGCATCTTGAGCTGAGCTGCCCTGAGCTGCCGATGGGCGGCTGGATGGCAACTGGACTTGGAGCTGAGCTAGCTGCGCCCTCCACAACGAAGATTGAAGGACAACGACTTGGCTGTTCTCCTTCCCCAGTTCCTCAGTTTAAAAAAAAAAATACATCCTGGTCTGACTTTCCATGTAGAAGAATTAATCATCTTTGTACAAGGAAAGAAGTTGGACCTGAGTAGATATGTTTCCACCTACATAGCTTGGTGCATAAGTTTAGAACTTATGTGAGGCAAAAATATATTACTTTTCTAAAACCTGTAGCTTGTCATTTCAGCATGTATGTCAAGATAATTCTTTCTATCCATCGCGTTAAGCAATTTACATGGCTTTTAAAAAGTGAGTTCCACCATTTAACTGAGGTTAACTGGATTCTGTGTTTCTCTTTACTGCTTGCAAAGTATGACTCTAAACCTGTTTATTTTTTGGCTTCTTTTATTATCCATTGCCTTTGAAAAAGGAACTATAGATTTCTACCATCCTTCCTGCTTATCACTGTGATAAGCAAATATGTATATAATACCCAGGTTTGGCTGTATTTGAAATTATAGGATATAAAGGGGAAAAGACAAAGCAAAAGTTTCTAAAGTGGTAATTTTCATATCCTCTTCCCCATACTAGCAGAAAAAAATTGTTTTTCTTGATATTGAAATTTTATAGAAGTTAAGAGTAAAAAATGCTATATAACTCGGTCATTATATTCTAATCATTTTTTTAAAAAATTTACTTATAAATTTTTATTTTGATCATAAATTATTTCAGACCACAAAAAAATACTGAGAATAAAGTAATTTCTGGATATTTACTTCAGAACTTAAACAAAACTTATTAAATATAATTAAGCCCCCATGTAACCCATTTTTATCCCCCATCCACCTCCAGTTTGATGTTTATCATTCTCATGCATATGTTAATATTTTTTACTACCTTTGTATGTATTTCTAAAGAATATAGTATATTTTTTGGATGTTTCAAAACTTTTTGTGAAACATTCATCTATTGCTGATGACAATATAAAGTGGTACAGGTGCTTTGGAAAACTGACAGATCCTAAAAAAATTAAATAAGAGTTACTGTGAGACTGAACAATTATCCTACAGATAGGAAAACATACACCCACACAAAAATTTGTACACAAATGTTCACAGCAGCATTGCATTATATTACCCCCCCCCAAATTAAAACAAACAAAAAAACCCTCAAATGTTCATCAACTGTTGAATGGATAAATAAAATGAAGTATATCAATACAATGGAATAATATTCAACCATAAAAAGAAATGAAGTACTGATTCATGCTTCAACATGGATGACCCTTGGAAACATTATACTAAATAAAAGAAGCTTGTCACAAAAGACCATATGTTGCATGATTCTATTGATATGAAAAGTCTAGAATAGGAACCTATAGAGACAGAAAGTAGATTAGTGGTTGTCCAGAGCTGGGAGTATCGGGTGAGAATGGGCTATGACTGACAGTGAGCATGGACTTCTTTTTTAGGGTAATGAAAATGTTCTAAAATTAGATAGCAGTGATAGTTGCACAACTCTGTAATTATATTAAAAATCTTAAATTGTACACTTTAAATGAGTGAATTGTATTGGGATGTGAATTGTTATTTTAATAAAGCTGTTTAAAAAGTTCATGTGAATGTTATATATTCTGTTAGCTTTTTTTTAACTCAGAAGCAAAAGTAAATCATTAGATTTTGAGATTTACACATTTTTATACATTTAGTTCTGTATAACTTATTTTCACATTCCATTGTATGAGTTTACTGTATTAATACATTTTCTTTTGCTCTTAAAAACAATGATTCAGTGAACAGTTTCATCCATATTTCCTTACATGATGACACATTTTCAAGGCTTTCTTCCAAATTAGAATTTGATACGATTATTGATAATTTGTAATTTATTTAGTATTATTTAACTATATATAGAAGGCATTTTATTGGTGTATGGTTGAACATTTAATTTATTTAATTATACAATTTAAAATTGAAATTAGTAGAAGTATTCTGCCTTCTGAGGTTTTTTCATAGTTCTTTTGTATTTGGCAAAAGAGAAGGTAGGGCTTCTTAACTTCTTAACTACTGTTGTCTTTCTTAGTATTTTAGTGTTCCATAAGACATGTCCTAATTTTTGTGTATGCTAATATCTTATAGAAAAAGCCACAAATGAGTATAACACGACGGAAGATTGGAGCCTTATTATGGACATATGTGATAAAGTTGGAAGCACTCCTAATGGGTAAGATGTCCAGTTATGCCCAGTGAATGTCTAGGAGCCTCATTAACCTGTGTCTCTTTTCTTGATGTAACTTTGAAAGGAAAAGGGGATTTTGCTCTTTACTTTTGGGGAATAAAAATAAAGAGATCGTGGTGGTGGGATTTATGGGATTAACCTTATCCTGAAGGAACAAATGGAAAAGAGTTCAACTGCAAACCTGAGAGATATTACAACACATAAAGTCTTGATGCAATAGAGACACATGTTAATGAATAGAGTAGTTGTATAGGGAATTCCCTTGTGACTTAGACATATATGGGAGCCTTTTAATAATAAAGTAGGTAAATGTATAATAGGTAATATGCTGGAAAAGCCTTTCAGTAATGAATAGATACATATAATAATGAAAAAAGTGACTATAAAAAAGGGTGCTTTGGGGGACAATGCAGCAGTTAAGCAGAACTGATTTTACTTTAGAAGTTTAGAAGACCGATGAAAGCACTTGTTTTAACATAGCTTTTCAAAGTGCATTCATGCATGTTTGTACTTAAACCTTTTAGTACTCATTTTTTGCTCACTTTTTTTTCAAGTTAAGAATTTGCTTTCTGAAAGCTAAGTCTGCCTTGAACAAGTGAAAAGATATGATACAATTCTCTTGTGTTGACTGACCTTTTCTGAAATGATTTGGTTTTGCAATATACGACCTTTGCAACAATTTTTTTTAAAGTTCTACAAGTCTATGAGCAAAAGCTTGTTTAACATTATTTTAAAGATTTATTTCTTTAACAAAGTGAAGTTGGCAAGTTTTTATTTTTAAATTTAAAGTTGTTTGGTAGTAAAAAATATTTTTAATGTTTGATTTGAAATTCTTAATAATTACTTAACCTCCTTCATTTTTTTCTTAGAGCAAAAGATTGCCTAAAAGCCATAATGAAACGGGTAAATCATAAGGTTCCTCATGTTGCTCTGCAAGCGTTAACTGTAAGTAAAAGTAAAAGTCGTGTTATTATTTGACCTATTTTAAATGTGTATTTATTTTAGTAAGTTAAGATATCTCAACATTTGTATATTGATTTTTATTTTAATTTAATAGCTTCTTGGGGCTTGTGTGGCAAACTGTGGAAAGATATTTCATTTAGAAGTATGTTCCCGTGATTTTGCAACAGAAGTACGTGCTGTGATAAAAAATAAGGTAAATTTTAAAAAGAGAAGAAATTTAAGTCATTAAAAAATATGCGTACTCTATGTCATTTTAACTATATATAGTATTAATAAAGTATTATAAATAAAGTCATTTTTAGATAAATTTGAAATCAAACAAACTTCCTGTTTTTAAATTCGATGTTTTCATTCGTAGCACCAAAAACTATTTTCCTTCCTAAAGCGTATATGCTTGTGTTAATAGCTAATCTTTATTGAGCGTTAGGTAGCAGTCACTGCTTTAAGCATTTTACATATGCTATCTTGTTTAATGCTCTTAATAACACTTGGAATTTAGATTCTCTTGTCATTATTAATTTATAGATGCAGAAACTGAGACTTAGAAGTTAAGTAACTTGTCCAAGGTCATGCAGCTAGTAAGTGGCATATCCAGGTTCAGATCCAGGTTTCTGTGACTGCAGAGTCCAAACTAACCGCCATTCTGTACTGATTCCCATTAGAGATGGCTAGCAAATGGGGTCTTTATTCTAGAGCAGAGTGGAGGGGGGTCTTCAGTATAGGGCTGCTGTTATTGATTTCTTTGAGATGGAAACTCTGAAGCACCATTCTCATGCTGGCAAAAATCCTAGAATTTTAGGTTAGTTGATATAAAAAGCTTAATTTAATACTGAGAACATTAAGAAAACAGAATAACTTCTGAATATAAACGACATATCATTATAAGATGACTTAGAAATTAATGTTCAAAAGGATAATTTTGTAATAAACAACTATCTTAAAATGTAAATAGGCATTTATCAGGCACTCATCTAGGCTAGAGATTGGTGGACTTTTGTTCATGTTCATATGAGTAAAGAAAATTTTGGTGATAATTCTCTTTGTTAAATAATTCAAGTACTTAACTTTAACCACAGCTTTTTTTTTTTTCCTTTGCCTTTTCTTTAAAAGGCTCATCCTAAAGTATGTGAAAAACTGAAATCTTTAATGGTGGAGTGGTCAGAAGAATTTCAGAAGGATCCTCAGTTTAGTCTAATATCTGCAACTATTAAATCTATGAAAGAAGAAGGAATTACTTTTCCTTCAGCAGGTTCTCAGGTAAGAGATTGATTTAAACCCACGGTTGACCCTATACTATTTTGAAGGTATGTATCTTATGTAAAAGTTGGGCAATGTCTGTTTTTCTTTTCTTTTTCTTTTTTTTAAGCTTAGCCATCCTGCCACCTGTTGGCAGCTCAGCGGCAGCTCAGCTCGGGCCGTGAATCACACCAGGGACCCTATTGCTCAGAGCTCAAACTCTTTTTTGAATTTTTTATTGGGGAATTGGGGGATGGGAACAGGGCTGGGGAATTGGGGGAAGGGGAACAGACAAGTTGCTGTCGTTTTGTTCTTCAGTCCAGTTATGGAGGATGTTGCTTCACTGGCCCAAGTTGGCACCATCATTGCGCTCTTCCTGGGCGAGGCAGATCAGTCGCCGGCTTCTGGACGGCCACTCACTGCAACTGCTGGCCGCTCACGCTAGCTGCTGGCTACATACAGTAGCCCATGGCAACCCACTGCCACAGGGGCTGCAGCCTACGCCAACGCCGGTGACTCACGGCAGCCCAGCTCCAGGTTGAGCTGTTGTTCAGCATCTTAGCTGTAGAGGGCAGTGTCACTGGCCCTCATATGTGGAATCGGAACCAGGCCCTCCTGGCATCCAAAGCCAGTTCTTAACCATCGCGCCACTCGGCCGGCCCCGAGAGCTCAAACTCTTGAGTGAGCTCTTAACCAACTGAGCCACTCTACCGGCCCTCTTTTTTTTTTTTTTTCAGACTTTGTTTGGAAATTGGGGAAGGGGAACAGCCAAGTTGTTGTCCTTTAGTCTTAGTTGTGGAGGGCACAGCTAGCTCAGCTCAAAGTCCAGTTGCCATCCGGCCTCCCGTCAGTAGCTTGTGACCTCTCAGCTCAAGGTGCTGTGTTCAATCTTAGTTGTGGGTGGGCGTAGCCCACCATCCCATGTGGGAGTCGAACGGGCAACCTTGTTGTTAGGAGCATGTGCTCTCACCAGCTGAGCCATCCTGCCACCTGTTGGCAGCTCAGCGGCAGCTCATCTTGGGCACAGCTCACTGGCCCATGTGGGAATTGAACCAGTGACCCTGTTGCTCAGGGCTTGCACTCTTAACCAACTGAGCCACTCGGCTAGCCCAGGCAAGGTCTGTTTTAATGATCGCCCACCTTCACTCTCCAAGTGCCTGTCTAGGATAGTGCCTTATATTTAGTAGATGTTTTAATTGTTGAGTGAATTTCTTCTGCATATCAAAACTTTGAGAAGTGATTCAGCCATAAATAATCTGCTTAAGGCTACTCTAGAGTCATTTAGAGGCATAGCTGTTTGAGAGGGCCTTGTGTTCAAGAAATTTATAATACATTTGAAGGGTAGATATACAAGGTATAAAAATACGGTGAATGTTTAAATTTAAAAAAATTTATTACAGTGAAAGACATTGCTATTAATCCACCTCAAAGTACTCCCCCTCACTTTGAACACACTTATCCCATCGTTCTTGCCACTTCCTGAAACAGTTCTGAAAGTCCTCTTTGTGAGTGTCTTTAGTTGCTCTGTCGTGGCTGCCTCTATGTCCTAAACTGATTCAAAACATTTATCTTTCATGGTCATTTTGACTTTGGGAAGAACCAGAAGTCCCATGGTGCCAGATCTGGTGAATAAGGTGGATGAGGACACGCCATAATGTTTTGATTTGACAGAAATTGTCATATACCAGAAGTGATGTGTTACACATAGCATTGTCATGATGGAAGGTGATTTAGGGCACACTTTAAAACACACCTCTCAACCGTAGCTCACACCCGACTGACTGCACCGAACAAGTTGAAACTTGTCACACACTATTACTAAGTGCACCGCTTCCCATATTGAAGATCTCTGCCTTTCCATTGGATGGCACTTGGCAGCAGCATTCACTTTATTTTTTTATCACCTTGTATACAGGTGAAAAACAACTAAATTATAAGTGACAAATATGGATGAGGGGTACAAAAACTTGATGCCAGGAGAGACAGGTTATTATAGACTGGGATGGTGAAGGAGGCGAAGAGGTAGAATTTTTAGACTGTAATGCATTTCAATAGGTAAAGAGGAGTAAAAAGATTGAGGGAGGAATGGCATGAACAAATTTGTGGAACTGAGAAAGCGCAAGACCTGTGTGTTGAAGAGTGAATATGTCTGGAATGAATGGTTTACGTATAAAATGGGTGGAGCTATAAGACTAGAAATTTATCTGCGGAGACGGGATAGCTTTAGAAGGACAGAGGTGGAGGCAGAGATAATGAGTCATGGAGTGACTTAGGCCTGCTGGAGAAAAACATTGTATCTTGGGTTTTGCTCTCAGTGCCTCTTGCCATTCACTTAATATTAGGATATGGGCTAGGGAAAGAGAATAAGAAAAGTACTATACATTTTTTTTTTAATTATAGACTGTAGACTAAAGAAACAAACTTAAGGATTCAAGGTAGAATTTTGGGACAAAAGCCTTACAAGTAATAAAAAGCAAGCACTTTCCTGCCCTGTTCTTTCTGCGTGTTTCTCAAAAATCTGTGTGAAAGAACTGCTGGATCGTTCAGAATCTTGCACACCTGTGTCTTTCATGCCTTTAAGTTTAAGCATGCCCTTCCTTAGTCCTTTGCTATGCCCGAAGAGCCACCTTCCTTGAACACAGTGAGTAGGAAGAGGCATCACATGTGTTCCTTGGAGCTGCATGTGTTGTCTTTGTCCTCCCTTCTCTTCTCTTCAGTAGCTACCATGGCTTCTTGCTGCCCCTTCTCTCATAGCTCCTGACCTACCTGTAGCAATATAGCACCTCTCACTGAGTAAGAGACCTTGGATAGTTGAGATAAGGAAGTGCAATCAGGAAAGATTCGTATTTAAGTACTTTTATGTATGCCCAGTTCTATGTCAGATACTTAGATTTATGCAAAATGTAAGCCATTCCATGCCCTTCATGAGTTTATAATGTTTTCTTGAAAATTCTTAGGTTTCATTTTAGTATTTGAAAACAGCTACTTAAAATAATCCTAAATAACTTTTAAATGAAAATCAATTATATCAGTTTTATTTTAAATTAGCATGTGCAATTGATTATAGCATGTGTTTTCTTTAAAAGGGTAGCTCTGTTCATTTTACTTGTACTTTACAGACTGTCTCAGTGGCTGCCAAGAATGGTATGTCATCAAACAAAAACAAAGAAGATGAAGACATAGCTAAAGGTAAATGATCAAATGGGTAACTTAGTATTGCTTAAAACCTCCTTGCCAGAACAATTTATTGGAATAAAAATTATAATAAAACTGAGTATTTTTTTAGTATTCAAATCTAAAACTATTATAGTAGGGTCTAAAAGTAAGGAAAACAACTGACATGATATAAATCAATTTAATTCATTATCATTGGCAGTAATATGCATTTCATGACCTACCTTTAGAGAGATTACATTTCACCTTTTCTTTAATGCCAGAGTTATGAGTCAAGCACAGAAATATGTTCACCGCTGTCCTATATGGAAAGCTACCCATATTATAATGTCACAATCTGTTTGTTATAAAAATAATAACTGCTGTATATGACAGACTGTTGTAATAAAGAATGAGCAAAAACTTTATTTTAAAAAATGTCATGATTCTCTGCCCCTCAAGAAAGTTAACTGTTTAGCATTTAATGGACAAATAAAATATCCACTTGATTTATTCTTATTAAATATTATGTTATCTAATATTTCTTTTTAAACTTTTTAAAAATCAGAATTCTGTCTTATTTTGAATTTTAATTTTTCAAACTAGCTATTGAATTATCGTTGCAAGAGCAGAAGCAGCAGCACACGGAAACAAAATCCTTATATCCATCTACAGAAGTTCAACTAAATAATAAAGTTGCAAGGAAAGTGAGAGCTTTATATGATTTTGAAGCCGTTGAGGACAATGAACTCACCTTTAAACATGGTGAAATTATTATTGTTTTGGATGACAGGTATGTATAAAATCATTATTTCTGGAATATTTTGAAGTTAAATATAATCTTATTTTAGAATCCTGCATATTCAGCTCTTTGACTTATTTAAATTGTCATAGAACCTTTTCATACCTTAATTATTTTTTTCTAAAATAAAAGTTAGACTAGGTTATGTGAGTTTCTTATCCTTTTGTTACATTTGGTTTTACATTATGTCTTGGATAAAAGATGTACTAAATGATATTGTTGATTATCATGATTGGAAAACATAAATATTCAGTCATCTGAATGCATTTACATTGGGAGTTGTGTATACCAAATTGCTGGGAAATAAGCTTTAAAAAGAAATACAGAAATACCTTGGTTTGATAGCATAATTCATTCCGGAAACAAACTACTCGTAAGACATCGCTCGTTTACCACATTAAAATGTATTAGGAATGTTTGCTTGTCTTGCGGAACACTCACAAACTATGTTACTCGCAATCCAAGGTTTTACTGTATAGCTAGCTATATTACCTTTGATCAAAGCAACCAAAAGCTATGCTCAGCTCCTTTCCAATTTTTAATCTGCTACTCTACTCTCCTTCACAACTTCTCTATCATTTAAATGTAATAAAGAATAGACCTATCTATATTGGGCCTAACTCTAGTCTTTACTGTGCTTTTAAAAGAAGTGGATGAAATTTAGCAAGAGTGAGACTTAACAGCTTGTTGCTATGAATAGATATTGCAGATGTATTTGGTATACATTATAAATAGCTTAGTAAGGACACATTTAGTCTAATGTATTTTTAAATGGGTAAATACACAAAAATGGTTTTACTTTGCTGCGGTAAATATGTATTAAGAAAATGTTCTGTAATAGGCCCTGTTTATAATACAAAACGAATGAGGACACAGTTTTGTCTTCTTAAAACCTAGAATAAAGTAAGGGGGTTAAAATCACTCTGCAGGTAATTGTATGGAATACAGAATGTGAGTGCTATGAAAGAGGGAGTGTTGGGGTCCAAAACAGAGCAGATTCACATACGGTACAAGCTTCTGGGACATAAGGATTACCCAGGGTCCATTTCAGGTGAACTTGGATTGATGTTGACAGGACAGAAAAAATTTTGCAATAACAGAGAACAGGAAAACAAAGGTCTCTCAGGCAGGCAAGATAACACTATGTTCACAAAAGCTTTTTGCACGTGACCCCTGAAGAAGAGTAAATAGATAAGAAGGTGAAGAGGTTGTGTGGGCTCTGAACACTGACAGTCTGAAATGTCAGGCTTCTGAGTGTAGTTTTAGTCAGAATATTTACCAAAAAACTTAGGTTTACACTTCTGATCCTCTTATACAACTAAAAAATTAAAGACATTTATAAAATAAATAGAAACAAAACTAAAGAGTAGATTTTGCTCCAAGATTCAAATTTTGAGGATTACTTTTATGGAATAAGAAAGTTTTCCAAAATAAATTGCTGCTCACAAGGTAAATAGAGCACCGATCAATGTTGCTTCCTCAGTACACAGGTCCTTCATCTCTTATCTCCAGCAGGTCTGTACTACCCTGTGCTGTGATATCTCAGTTCTCTGAGTTTTTCTTTTGTAACTTCGTGAATCCTTCATACACACTGTATCTCTTTATGTCATTTGTGTTCGTGTGACATTACATACCTATTATAGTCTACAAGCTTGCAATGAGTAAAGGGTTATGTTATTGTGCTGAGTGTGTTGTTTTCACTGGTGTCTAATTAAAGCACAAATTCATTAAATAACAGACTCATACTATTTTCAGTTAAGACTTACCACTGCAAAAGAGAACGTTTTTCTTTGTAACTGCTAAGAGAATTCAATGTGAATATGATGGACTATATAGGTTGATTGCTTTCATTTGAAAGATAGGATATCCCAATCTTAAAATTGCCACAGATGTGCTCATCAACATATCTAGGTTAAATGTTATTTCTGGGTAATTGGTTATCACTGGCATAATTTTAAACAAAAAATGGAAACTTGGGTACTAAAGTTAAGTGGAAATCTTAGGTTAAACGGAGGTCATCTAGATGATCCAGAATATATTCATTGTATTTATATTTGCTGTGGAAATGAAAGCACAAAATTAAAAATTTCACATGTAGACTTTGAAGTCCCTTAAAAATACGTCATTCTTGGATTTCAGTTTAAGAAACACTGAGCTTGATAGAAAAGACACACATTTCTTATTAACAGTATACCAAAAATAGCTTTTCACTTTCTTCTTTTTTAGCTTTATTTCACCACTCCTTGTTTGTTCTGTATGTACCATTTCAAACCACCAAGTAGAATTCTTGCAGTTCCAGAAATGCCATGTTGTGATTAGACTTCGGTGGCATTGTACATTTGGTTCTCTCTGCCTGGAAAGCCCTGTCAAAAGAAGCAAACGTATTTAGAAAAGAAAAGAGACTTACTTGCAAGGAAGGTTTGCAAGGGAGCCCAGGCTTTGGAAGGATTGGCTCCCAAAATTAAAAAATATAAAACAGGTATTTTGAGGAGGAGACCCCCGTTCCCCATAAGATCACCAAGGTTTCCAGGTTCCCTATTTGTATATTTGTGGTAGGAGTAGTACTTTTCTCACATGATTATCATATCCATAAAGGGCATCATGTATCTTCAGCCTTTGTCACTGTAAAAGTCAGCACATACTTTGTTTTAGTCAAGAAGTCAGAGAGGCTAGATTTTCATTATTTTGAGACCTAAAATGAGACAGGGTAACTGTTTTTTGTTTGTCTCAGTGTGCAAAATATTTTGTTTTTTGTACTTTCATTTTTTTGCTTCTCCACACTGGCAGCAGGACATTTTTATTTCCACAGCCCTAATTTCCTTTTTCTCCTGGTGAGTGCTTACATCACCCTCAAAACCCATGTCAAGTTTTATATCGTCTGACAAGCAATTAAACCCTTTTCTGGCTTTAGTTCCCAGTAGAGTTAGAAGTTCCATCTAAATAATCAGTTTGTTGAAGGTAGAGTTTATGTCTCTTACACTTAAAACATTTCTCAATCAGCTGTGACTTACTCTTTCTTAACATAAAAAGCTGTAAATATAAATGCTGCAATAAAATTTTCCTTAATTACCATATGGCTTATCTAAAACTACATTGCCAAATTACCTTAATTTAGGAATTTAAAATTGAACAATATTTTATACCATTAACGCTCCATAGAATCAGCTGGCTGCCAATGGAGAGAACATGGCGCTGCATTAGGGCTGGGAAGGATTCATCATGCTTTGACATGGCATTTGATAGTTTTGCCTGCTTTTATCTTCATCAAGGAGTTTCTAGTAGTGGTTGAGTGGGAAAGTATCCTACGTTACTAGGACCACTAAGGAAGGCTACACATAAAATAGTTCGTAGATTCAAGTACAGTCCATGCATCCATTTCACAGGTTTGGGTTCTCTGGTTTCATGTAAAAATTCCTCTAAGTTAAGCTTTCCTTTTTAAATGGAAGTTCAACTTAAGGAAGTATGTATGTGAGAGAGAGAGAGAGTGACTTTTATCCTCTAACAGACATCAGCAGATATGACACCTTTGGGACTTTCAGTATATCAGTTATGTTCTGGTTTTAAGAATTTGGGTGGCACACAGCTCTTTTTGTATCTTCATGGTACTTTTTAAATTAGAATCATAGAAGTTAATTTATCCTTATGTTTCTTCTTAAGAATGCCTGCTTAATAAGTCAAATTTTTGGAAAGGAATAGATTAACCATTATTTCCAGATTCTATGATTATCCATATAGAAAGTCCAAAAGAATCAGTGGACAAACTGTTAAAACTGGTAAGAGTTCAAGTTTGGTGGATACAAGCTCAGCATACAAAGTCCATTGATATGCTTTACTCTAATTACAACTATTTAGCAAGTGTGATAGAAAAAAATGCCATTCTCAATAGTAACAAAAGATGTAAATGATCTAGGAATAAGGAAACCTAACAAAAATGTGTAAGGACTTTATGGAGAAAATTATATAAAAGTTGTTTGAAAGAAATTAAGGAATATAAATATTTATTTATATTTATGTAAATATAAATAGAGATACCATGTTCATGGTGAAGAAACCTTAATATAAAGATTTAATTTTTTCCATATGTACACATAAATTCAGTGCATTTCAAATTAAAATCCCAACAAGACTTTTTTCCAGAGAACTTGAAAATGTTTAATATTAATATAGAAATGTAAAGGTACATAATAGCGTAGAGGGTTCTTTCCCTGCCAAATATTGAGGCATATTAATAAGCTGTAGTAAATAAACATACACACTATTGCAGCAGACCGGAATCCGGAAATAGGCTCATTAACACATAGCA
Organism: Hipposideros armiger; assembly: GCF_001890085.2. Taxonomy (NCBI): domain Eukaryota; kingdom Metazoa; phylum Chordata; class Mammalia; order Chiroptera; family Hipposideridae; genus Hipposideros; species Hipposideros armiger. The sequence goes on along the minus strand of NW_017731454.1, from coordinate 3,523,894 downwards.
GCTTGCTGTTTTAAAGATAGGATATCATAAATCAGTGGAAAAAAATGATATATTATTTAGTATATTTTGCTGGTGTGAATAGCTCTTTACAAATAAAATTTGATTCAGCTTCACACACAGTACATAAAATTTTATTTCAGATGAGTTAAAGACCTAAGCATAGGAGAGGGATAGAAGAGAAACCTGAAAGTATTAAACACAAGTGTATAGGAGAAGAGATTCAGGCGAGCAGGGATAGAGACCAATTTCTTTAAAAAAAAAAAAAGGTGTAAGCTATAAAAGAAAAGATTGTTAAACTTGATAACATGGAATGAAAGGAACTATCAACATATATTAAAAGACAAGTGACAGTTTGGGAGAAGGTGTTTTCATAGTTCAGACAAGTAATTGCTCTCCAGAATATGTCAAGAATGCCTATAGATCCGTGAAAAAAGACAAAGGACCCAGTGGGTAAAGAAAAACGGACAGAAGATGTGAGCTGGCGGTTGACAGCAGAGGCGATCTGAAAGCCAGCAGACACACTTGGCTGCTCAGGAAGCGCAAATGAGCACAGTAGTGAGATCAGGGTTCTTCCTGTCTGATAGGCTGTGCTGCTTGGATAGTTAGTGGTGGGAAATGACATTCTCACGTGCTGGTGAGGGAAATAGGATGGTGAATGCCGCCCCAGTTTAGGGAACATTTGGAAATATTTAGGAAAATGGAAAATGCTTACATTCTGTGGCCCAGCAAGTCCATGTTTGTGCGTAAGCATAGAGAATTGTTGCATGTGTGCCCCAGAACCTAGAATGGTCACTACCCTAATAATCTTTATGATGTTGAAAGACTGGAAATTACTAAATGTCCATCTATATGGGGATGGATAAATCAAATATGGTATATTTATGTGATAGAAGTTTGATTTTAACAGGATGAGCATCTGAATAAAAGATCTGAAAGTATGAACATATAAAATTAAAAAGATCTATAGTGATTAACATCTATATAGAGATGGCTGTAGAGATTTGTAAACGAATAAAAATATGCCGGCAGAAAGGCTATATATCAGCTTTATGGTGGCGATGTGGTAGCTTGGATGTGGGGTTGTTGATAAAAGGGACTTCAGTGCTATCTATAATGTTTTACTATTTTAAAAACCCGGAATCAAATATGAATGAATTGCTAATTGGTTCTAAATTTAAGTATGGAAATTTGAATGTTTGTTTTATTTGTGCTTTTCTATATCTTTTATTAAGCTTAAGAACTTTAAATATAGTTGGATGTGAACTAACAGTTTTAAAAGTAGACTAAATTTAATTTTTATTTTAATCTTGAATGTATTCCACTAAAATGTAGAGGAACAAATGACATTTTTACACTGTATTTTCAGTGATGCCAATTGGTGGAAAGGAGAAAATCACAGAGGAATAGGACTCTTCCCATCTAATTTTGTAACAACTAATTTAAACATAGAGTCTGAGGCAGGTAAGTAAAATATTAGGGAAGGTTAAGCCTGTTAAAGTTTTTTACATTTCAATTTTATGATTCCGTTTGAATATAAAGTAGATTGGCATTTAACTCTTGTTTTAAAACATTTATTTATAGGCAATACAATTTACCTCTTAACCAAATTTAGGGGTTAATTTAACCCAGATCAATTCCAAGAATTATTTCCTTTATCATTATATTTTAAATCCTTTGAGAGTTAACAGGCATAGTTCCATATAAAGCATAAAATCATCTGACCATGTAAATATTTCAGTCAACCTAATTATGGTTTAAGGGTCAGTTTATGTCTGTTTGGTACAAAGAATATTAGTTTTTTTCATCCCTGAAACCACAGTATTGAAGGAGGGGGTGGGGGTGGGGGATGGTTGACAAGTACCAAGTGTGATTACAGAGGTTAGGAGTACTCCTAAGTTTCAGACTTTTCCTGACCTTGATTGGATCCTAGGGAACCCTAGACAATAATAAAATAATGTAATCAAGAGAGTAGGTTCCCAGTTCAGATCTTCTGAATTTCACTCAGTTTTATAGACACAGACAATTCATCTCAGCTGTTGTCAACCATGCAGAGAAAGTTTCCATTTGCTTTGCAGGCAGGGAGGTAAGGGGAAGCTGAGTATAAAGAACAGTTAATAATAATAGTAATGATGGTGATGATCAGAAATAAAATAGCTCAGGGGTGTTTAAGCACTTATGTATCAGGCATTGTGCTAAGTCCTTTGCTTGCACTATTTTGTTTAATCCGTAAAAGTTTGTGAGGTAGATACTTTTGTTACCCCATTTTTCAGATAAGGAAACAGGCTGAGGGGCTTAGGTGGCTGGCTCGTAGGTGATAAAGCCGGGATTCTAAAGTCAACCAGTCTACCCTTAGATAGTACTTACAGTAACTCACCTCAGGACACATCAGTGTTATTCTTTACTAATTCTAGAGAAAGAACTTAAATAGAAAGCTCTATGTATTGTATGTAACATCCTCTTTGCATAGTGGAGTGATGCATTTGGTTAAAATGAAGTTGAGGGAAATGAATACTCATTTGACTATCAAGTACTTTGCCACTGTTTATACTTTTTATTCCTCCAGTCTGACTCTCTAAGTTGATATGAAAATTGGAGACATCATTTTTAATAACTTGATAGACCATGTTCAGAGGACCCAATATCACGGTTTCCCCTTGGCATAGGCTGGAGACATCAAGCTGCAGTTTTAAAAGTGAAAATATTCTGGGTTTTCGTATATCCTCATTTTACGCTGAGCTCTGCTCCTTAGGACATATTTGAAAGTTAGCCAGATATTTGCAATAAGTGGCTAACTGTTGGGACTTAAAGGTCCTTTAGTTATATAGATTGTCATTATAATTTTATTTTTACCAAAATTTACTTTATTAAAATACAGTGCATTATAGAAGTATTCCTGTGAACATTTAAATAGTTTGGGGGCATGTATATTTGTAAATTATTTTTCAGCCTTTATGAAAGTTTGTTTTGTATTGTGTTGCTTTAACTATTATCAAAGTTAGATTGAAATTAAGTCTCTTATTTCATATAGGAATTTTTATTGGGGAATTGGGGGATGGGAACAGTGCTGGGGAATTGGGGGAAGGGGAACAGACAAGATGCTGTCGTTTTTTTGTTCTTTAGTCTAGTTGTGGAGGACGTTGCTTCACTGGCCCAAGTTGCCACCCTCATTGCACTCTTCCCAGGCGAGGCAGATCAGTCACTGGCTTCTGGACGGCCAATCACCACGGCTGCTGGCCGCTCACGCTGGCTGCTGGCTACACACGGTAGCCCATGGCAACCACTGCAGTAGGGGCTGCAGCCTAGCCTGTCACAGTGACTCACGGCAGCCCAGCTCCAGGTTGAGCTGTTGTTCAGCATCTTACCTGTGGAGGGCAGTGTCACTGGCCCTCATATGTGGGATCCGAACCAGGGCCCTCTGGCGTCCCAAGCCAGCTCTTAACCAACACGCTACTCTGCCGGCCCTAGGAAATACTTTTTTTATAGTAAGGAAAGAGTGTGGAAGGAACTCATAGAACTCTGAAATTAGCTAACTAGATAACACTCGATAATACCATACTCTCTTGTATATTTATTTGCCTGAGTGGTAATACTCAGTTTTCTAGAAAATGCCTGTAATGACAGTTCCCATTATATTGCTCTCTTGTTTCACTAGAGGTAAATTCCATCAGCACAGAGATTCTTGTCTGTTTTACTCACTGGTGTATTTCCAGTACCTAGAACAATGCTTGGCACCATAGCGAGGGCTAAATGAATATTTGTGGCATGAATGAACATAATGTAATAATGTATATTGATTATGAAATGTGATGACTATACTATTTAAAGGGTTTCTTTTTTATGAATAATCACGGTCTACTTATAAATTAATGACTAAAATATCAAAGTAAATGCTGAACTTAAAGTTGACTTTGTTTCCATAGCAGCTGTGGACAAATTGAATGTAATTGAGGAGGAGGAGGAGGAAATTAAGAAATCAGAGCCTGAGCCTGTTTATATAGATGAGGTAGAGTCCTTCTTTTGTTTAATAGTTAAGCTGTCAAGACTTATAAAATGTATTATCCTTGAAAATGCTTGGAAAAAGTAATTTCTATATTTATTGAAATTAAAACTTTAAAGTGTCCTGTTACTTTTTAGGATAAGATGGATAGAGCCCTGCAGGTACTCCAGAGTATAGATCCAACCGATTCAAAACCAGACTCCCAAGACCTCTTGGACTTAGAAGGTACTTAGTAAATATTAGGGATTACATTAATGTCATTTAATATTTTAGCTATTTATAATGTCTTAAGTTTTTTCTGCCTTGTGTTTGCTTGTAGAGATTAGAAATCTCTGATAGGAAACAGACTAGTATAGTTACTTAGTAAACATATTATGGTGTTGTTATAAACCTGCCTGTCCTGTTCAAGAAGGAAGTCTTTGTATTTCTGTAAGCCCATTAATGAAATTGGCTGAAGAGATTTGCAGTCCAGAAAAGGACAGAATTAGAAATAACAGCCTATTCAATTAACTGAGTCGAAATGTTAGGAATTCTTATTCCTGTTTTAATTCTCTTGTATCATGATTTTAAAGGTCAAAATTTTGTGGTAACTTTGTAATATAGTCATTTGATATATGCCGATGTGTCTTTTTAGTCCTCAAGCATTTTGAAACAATTAAAACATATTTTTATGCCTATTTTTAAAAAATCCTTTGGGAGAAAAGTCTTTGTGATAAATGATAAATCTTAAATCATAATAGAGGAAAGTCTGGTTATGAATATAGAATATTGTGGTATTCACTGTTATCAGTGTTCACATTTGGAAATATACATGTTTAATTTTGAAATGGCTTATATAAATGAAAAATGTTCATAGCTCATGTACATAATTACATATTTTATACACTGACTCAAGTTCAGTTTACTTAGCTATTAATAGTTTTCTAAGTATGTATTTTAAGATTTTGAGATAACTCCAAATTTCAGTCTGCAAACTTAGTACTTTCAGAGAACATAGTGGGATTTCTGTTTTCATTTTGACTTTGCCTTTGGTCACATGATATTAATATTGGTGCTGAATAGTATTAAAATTAGGTCTTTTGTAGTCCTTTCTCTAGCATAAACTTAATTTCTCTTTGTATAATATAATACATGGTTGCATATTGGTGCTGCTGTTAAAAATTGTGAAATTGACTTAAACTGGTGTAAGTTTAAAGCTTTTAAAGTATTTTTGTATTTACAGATATCTGCCAGCAGATGGGTCCAATGATAGATGAAAAACTTGAAGAGATTGATAGGTGAGATTCTTTGTGCAGGGAATAACAAGTATAGTTTTCTTACTTGTTTTTGGCAGAACTTCGGGGAGTTTTTATGAAACTGTTCAGTCTGTTGAAATTATTTCTCAGATTCCCAAACTCCTACAAACCAATAGCAAGGTGGTACTTTTTATTTTGGTAGCAATTTTTTTTGTTCATGGCAGTAGAGTACTTGTAGAACCATGGACCCTTGCTTTCCTTACTTGGGCTAGAATTGAGGGATAATGAGTCATGAAGAATAAAGCTAAATAAAGCACAAAATAGAAACAGAGATCTTAGGCAAGCCTTGTCTCCTTATGTGATAAGAAGTAGTACCATATTTCCCCATGTATAAAACACCCTTTTTTGAAAAATTTGGGATCTAAAAACTGGGTGTGTCTTAATACAGTGGTTGTATGAGGGCAAAAACAAGCATGAAAAAAGTGGGAAATGCAAGTAAAATAATCTACAACCACTGTATAAGACGCACCCAGTTTTTAGACCCCAAATTTTTCAAAAAAAGGGTACGTCTTATACATGGGGAAATACGGTATTTGTAAAACTTTCAAATGAAATTTCCCATTTATTTGTGATGCTAAATCCAGTGTACACACCTTCTCTCCTCATTTTGCTTCTTTATATTTCTGGATTTCTGTTGTCCTTTTCATTTCATTATCCCACCTAGTTTTACTGTTCCTTAGAAATAGCAGCAGCACCGGAGGATAAACTATCAGGGTTTTGAGCTTTTAACTTAGTCTTGCCCCTTCTGTCATTCCCCAGAGCTTTCTATCTGAAATCAGAGGGGGAAGCCATAGAGAATGGAAGACAAGGGATAAGGCCTTAGTGTTCCATCATCAGACCTTTCTAGGTTCTGTCTATTGAACTACTGTTAAAACAACACAAGAGGAACAGGACATACTTTATTACTTCTTATCTGTCCTTGCTAGAGAAGGGTGGTAGCAGCAAGATTTTTTCTATTTACTGAAGATTATAATCTTTGTTCCATGGGCATTTTTGATAAATTGTTTGTATTTTCTACAGAAATGAAAAATAAGCCCCTGTGGCACTTAATGACATAGCGTTGGTAGTCTTATCATATCCTATTGTTCTTATTTTGGAGGAAGCATTAACTATCTACTTATCCATCTGCTACTTTGGTTTCAATGCAGGGACGTTAATGGTCAGTCAGTGAATAATCAAACTAGGAAAGAAGCCTGTGGGTAATTCTTAGTCACACTTTGGTTAGCCTGGACACTAATTTCTGAAGCTTCCTATGTGGCTTACAACTGTTATTTCTGAAAATAGAGTTTTTCCTGCTTTATACAGTCACACATGCAACAGAGAAGGCAGCACATTTTTTGTTTGTTTGTTTGTTTGTTTCAAACATAACATTGTAATAGAGGAAAGGTGATAAGTCTTGACAGGTCTATCCAGATCATTTATTTGAAAGCCTGCATCTGGTTGCCTGCCTCTGCCCCTTGTCTCTTGATCCTCTTGTGTGTATATAAAAAGACCCACATTTAATAAACAGGCTTGTTGGTGCCTTAGGCCAAGTAAGGTAGCCCTGTAACTTTTATGAACTTGTCAGTTGCAAAAGGAGTTCTTTATTACTTAAAGGGTAATAGACAAAATTGTACCAAGTCAGAACGATTTGCTCTGGAGTTCCTTGGGCAAATTGGAAATGCTCTTATTTGGATTTGTTTTTACCCAATAAGGTATCTGGTTTCACTTATTTCCTCAAAAGAAATCAACAAACAAGAGCAATAGAGACTAGTTTATATATAATTATTTTCATTTGCATTTTCAAGGATAATTATGAAATTTTTTTCAGTTGACCCGTTCATGAATATAAGCAAAAGAAAATGTGTGTGATATTGTTTGTGAATGTGTTTTTATTTCCCTCATATTGTACTTGATAGCATGCTCTGGACTTTGAGTACATTCTTCTAGGACAGCGGTTCTCAGCCTTCCTAATATTGCGACCCCTCAATACAGTTCCTCATGTTGTGGTGACCCCCAACCATAAAATTATTTTCGTTGCTACTCTATAACTGTAATTTTGCTACTGTTATGAATCGTAATGTAAATGTCTTTTTGTTTTCCGATGGTCTTAGGCAACCCCTGTGAAAGGGTCGTTCGACCCCCAAAGGGGTCGCGACTCACAAGTTGAGAACCGCTGTTCTAGGACATCTAGTTAAGGCCTGGACACTTCCTAAATTGAGAAATTTTTCTCCTGTGTAATTGAGTTTTTAACAGAAACCTATAATATATGGGACAGAATTCTTCTAGCACCAAAATTATGAATTGATTGTATTTTATGAGGTGTGGAAAGGACTTTCCCTAATTTTATGAAATCATGTTAGCTAGTTATTACAAGAATTAAATAATTCCTCCTCCCATTTTCCCTTTGTGAATATTCTTTCATTGTATATAAAGAACCGTTTAAAATATGAATAGAGAGTGTGCTAAATTTAAAATTTTATGTTGCTAAACACATGCTTAAAAATTTGGAAGAGTATTAAAGTGCTTTTCTTCTATATCAGGAAGCATTCTGAGTTGTCTGAATTGAATGTGAAAGTCTTAGAAGCTCTGGAACTATATAACAAATTAGTGAATGAAGCACCAGTATATTCAGTCTACTCAAAGCTCCATCCTCCAGCACATTACCCACCTGCAGCAGCTGGGGTTCCAATGCAGGTGAGCATGGTTTTTGCGAACATACTTTAAAATGAAAAAAGTAGAAAAAATATTTTAAAGCATACTAAAATTTATATGGTTCATGAGCAAAATTATAAAACTGATAGTCAAAAAAAATTGGCTAAATAATTAGTGCTCACTAGGACAAATTAGATACTGATATTTCACAAATACATCTTAGTTCATTTTTAACATAAATGAAGAGACCATTAAATATATAAGGGGACTTCTGGTTCTTCATGTGCTTTTGTAAATAGAGAGCATAAACCCTTTCAGTAAGTATAAATCCGTTTTATAATTATAAAGTATAAATTGATTTCAGACACTGTCTGACATATCAAAAGTCCTCCAGATGAGGTACTAACGCTGTTCCTGTTGCTCAACAAGCAAGATTTAACATTTCTGTTAAGATTTCTTTGACTTACATGATTATTAAAAGGCTTAGTTAATGAACGTCTTTTGTTCTTAGAGCATGCTTTATAGGTTCTTAAATGCATATTTAAATTGTTAAAAATTCATGCATGGATGTGATGCAGGCTCCATACGCCATTCATGAACAGCATCTTTTCTTAGGACTTGACACTTGATCTGTACTTCCCAGCTGAAGTGACTATATCACTTTCCAGTATTCTGAAGCCTTTTTCCAATTTCAGCCATTCTGAATTCAGAGTGAGCTCAGATGAACAAAATTCATGTTAATTTATATGAAAACTGGTATGTAAAGGAGTGTGTGAAGGAGACACGAAGGAGAGAAGATAGAATGTGGGTGCGTTATCTAGATGACTTGACATAATTAAGTAAAAAAAGAATAGTTACTATGGTAACTGTCACATCAGACCAGATGCATTTATCAAATATGCCATACCCCAAACTTTTGAAAATGATGAGTCATTACAAATGAGGGTAGAAAGGATTTCTGGATGCAAAAGACAGGTGGAGCTTATTCAATATTGCATCCATTTTCAAAGAAGTATTTGCTGCTGCTGTGAACATGGAACAAAATAGAAATGTCTATACCATTGTATCATAGAATTGTATGTTACATTGCTTCTTTGTATGTCTTTAAAGGGTTATTTGTCATTCTTATGTCAGGTTTTTGTGTTTAGTTGCATACTATTTACAATCTGTATTTTGGAAAGCACAACCCATTTCTCTAAAAAGTTAGCTTTGTATTATGAGTTTGCTCACATAACATCTATTCATTCATAATAGCATTTGAAATATTCAAAGTTCCTATTCTAATTTGGAAAAAAAATCCATACTAGAAAACGTTGCAGTAACTTTATCTGTGTCTGTGAAGCCACCAGGAACCCTGAACTTCAGAAGAGGCCTGTTCCCACAGTCTCAGCCTATTGTCAGTGGGCTGTCATGTGTCTGCTAAGGAAGTGATATGATTCCCTTAATGTAGTTGATTTGGCATTTCTAGCATTCTAAGTTTTCATGCCCGTGGTTTTTGCTTTAGAAACAGCTTAGTTAAAAACTGGAGTGATGTTAGTTACTATATATTTATTAAAATTGTGCATTGTTTTGAATGCTCTATTTGGTAGGCAGATGGTAGATCCTGTCCTTAAGGAGATGTTACCCTGAAAATTAAGTAGGGCACATTATAAATATCTAAAGAGAATTAGACCATTTTGCTATTTCCTGACAATACATCTTCTCTTTTACGCACAAAATTATTTTTTACTTTTGTCTGTCCTAAAGGCAGGAAATAAAGACATTGCCAGAGAGGGTGCCCCCGGCCCTGGTATCATTTATTCTTGAACTTATTCTAAGTTTTATTCTTAGGAAGGAGTTGAATGAGTCATCCTGGGTTGAAGGTCATCATTCTGATGGTGACATGAAGTGATGATGATGGGCTGCCCTTCAAGGGAATATTTAGTTTTCTGTGGCTCTACAGCAAGACAGGTTACTAAGTACTAGGCAATGTGGATGGATTCCAACCCACTTCTTACAAATACACCACCTCCCTTGCTTTCAACCCCCTTCAAAATAAAAGAGCAACCAAATAAATTCTAAATTTCCATAAACTGGGCACTGTGATTTGGAAGCTCTCTACTTTTTATGCTAGGGTGGATAGATTGGTGAAACAAGACTGCTCTCCAGAGAACTCTTAACATTTTATTTCATTTGTGTCTTTTAAAGTTTTAAATATATTGTTTGGGAGGTCAGTGAGTCAATTTTTTCTCTGGTTAATAGGCATACCCAATTCAACCACATGGTGGAAATTACATGGGCCAAAGCATTCACCAAGTCCCAGGTGCCCAAAGCTACAGCCTTGGGCCAGATCAGATGGGGCCACTGAGATCTCTGCCTCCAAATGTGAATTCCTCAGTGACAACACAGCCTGCTCAAGCTCCGTATCTAAGGTAAGTTTTTGGGAGCTGTGTGAATTTTGTGATCATATACATTACATTTTCACAGACTTTCAGAATGAGAATAAGTAGACCCTTCTCTTTGTAGTAATAGTGTCCTTTCACTACTGAGATGAAGTTCTAGAACTGTCTATTCCTAAACCCATGAAGTCAGAATGGTGCTGCTCTTAGACTTGCCGTCCATACTAAGATGCTTGCCCGTGGCTTATAGTCTGGTTTCCTGGGACCAAATAAAGCTAACTGTCCCTTAGAGGGACCAAGCCCATAATATACTTAGATGATGCTGTAATCAGCCTAGTGAAGTGGTCCCAGACATACCATGTTTCTCCAAAAATAAGACCTAACCAGAGAAGAAGCCCTAGCATGATTCCTCCAGAATAGAGAGGGCACACACCCCTCACATGAGGGTTTTATGACTTGTTTCAGGGAGAAGGGGGCCTTTTCCACAAACTCCTTCAGCTTAAAATATTCAGTATGCCAAGGTGCCATATTTTGGCACCTAAAATTACGTGAGGGCTTATTTTTGGGGAAACGGTATTTATATGCATGCAGTCCTAAAAATCAGAAAACTCATTATTTTGACTCTTAAAAAAAAAGTGTGTTTGAGTTGTGGAATTTGTAGTCTAATTTTTTTTTATACTAACGATTTTGTTCAGAAAATCATGTTTAAATCTTGCCTTCTATTAACTTTGCTTACCCACATAAAATGTTCATTCAATATAGTCATGTGGAGATGATCTCTAAGGCCTCTCCTCAGTTTTAAATTCTATGTGTATAAATTTTAGCTATTATCTGAAAAACAAACCTGTTCATATTGGTGTTCACATTTCATTTAATTAAATTGTACAACTTGTTATCCTGGGTGACACTAAGAATACGGAGAAAAAACTGGAGTAGTGTAGATATTAATCCTCCTAGATTGTGAACAGTGTATTTGGTGTGACTTCAAATTATATGTCTTTTAAAATACATATATGCTATAGTAATTACAGAAACAAACAGAAGTCCTGTAGTTTGGTGTGATTGTTCAACTTAGTGTTTTTGTTTTTGTTTTTTTAAGCTGAGCTATCCTGCCACCGGTTGGGAGCTCAGCAGCAGCTCAGCTTGGGCTGGGACTCGAACCGCTGTTGCTCAGACCTCACACTCTTGAGTGAGCTCTTATCTAACAGCTACTCGGCCGGCCCTTCTTTGTTTTTTAATAGTGTTAGTATCTACGCTATAGGTCAGAACTATCTCGAGGATGGATTCAGGATCCTGTGTGGATTACACCATTCTCCCTGCCTTGATTTAAATAGGGATTCAGGTTAGGCTGACTATAGGGGCAGCTTTGAAAGTGCCCTACGAAAGGAACTTGTAAAGAATGTGTGAGGAAAAGAGGAGGGGCTCCTCTGTGCTGGACTGAGAGATGGGGGAAGGGAGAGTGTGGGCTGAAGGGGTACTTGAGCTGGGGCTTCGTTCTCATTGACGCTGGCCAAGGAGACCACGGTTGGAAACTGTCTGCATCTCCTCAACAGATTTTGAAATGATTTCAGAGAGAGATTTTGGAGAAAACAAAATTAAATAGGCCTTCTAATCTTACATTTTTTCTCTTTTTGAGTACTTACCAAATTTGAAAATTACATTAACAGTGTTAGGTAGGGTGATTAAATCATAACTAGAATAGCAGAGCTAATAAACTTAAAAAGATAAAAAAGGCATTTCATGATGATTGATTTCTGACAATAGATAATGTGAAATAAATATGGTTTTCTTTTTAAATTTTTGTTTGTAGCACTGGACAAGAGACTGTTTCCAATCCTACTTATATGAACCAGAACTCTAACCTTCAATCAGCTCCTGGTACAGCTGCTTACACACAGCAGATGGGGATGTCTGTGGATATGTCATCTTACCAGAACACTACTACCAATCTGCCGCAACTGGCAGGCTTTCCAGTGGCAGTTCCAGCTCATTCAGTTGCACAGCAGCAAACAAATTACCATCAGCAGCCTCTCCTTTAGAAACAAACCAAACACTTTCTTGAAAGCCTTCATAAGTGTATTACTCGACCTTAATGATTCTAATCTGAAAATAGTAAAGGAAAAATTTTTTTTTCTGAACTCATAAGGACCATGAATAAATAAAGCACAAAAACTTACCTTACTTTATTTGGCCATTAAAAGGGTTTGGTTTTTTTTCAGTCCAATTTGTTTGAAGTCAAACTTTTGAACAGAGGCAGCATTAAGTTGCTTCCAGTTAATTTTGTCTTAGTTTCAAATTTCTTTACACAAATATGCACACCCAGTAAGTAGCCTTATGACACTAAACAGCATGAGATATGAGTGTTAAAATTTTACTGTAAGAACACCCGCTCTTTACCCCTAAAATGTCACATTAATTGGGAGAGCACTGAAACCTTTAAATATTGTTGGTCTATGTTATTTTCACTTTCCCACACACCATTATTTTAAAAGGCAAACATCTTTTTTGTGCAAGCATTTAGCTTGCCAACATATTTCTTTTTGGCTCCTTAAATTGCAGTTGTGTTTGCAGTACTGTCAGTTTTGCTGTCAGTGTTATGGTTGAGTAATAATTAGCATATAATTGTCTACAGAAGCAGGAGCAACTTGGAAGGAACAAAAATGTTTTCTGTTATTAATAGTGAAGACCATGTAAATGCAGATGTGTGTTAAAGCATTTAGCTAGTCCCCCAGTCCTGCCAGCAGTGGGCTAAGCAGTGCCCCACAAAACATTTCCCTTCCCTGAAGAACATTTCTTTCCCTACAAGGGTCCCTTGTATTTATAGAATTGCCACTGTACTGATCTTGTCAAATGACTTTGGTTATTCTGTCATGAAGATACAGTCCATTTGTTTTCCTTCCTTCAGTGTGGTGTGCAGAGATGCTTCATTTCCTTTTTACGGATTATATGTGAATTTGAGCCATGACACATTCCTAATAATTTGATGTGATGGATGCCAAGTGTGGATGATAAGTGTGTTTTTATTGATATGTTGTTTCTTTAAAAAGGTGATTTGAGTACCATTGCTATGCCAAGCTGTTGAAAAGTTTGGTCATTCCTTTCAGAAGTAATTCTGAGCCTGTGGAGTAACAGACAATGGATTGATAACAAAGCTGTCCAGACACTTTTTCAGAAGCCTACGTTTTAAATTAGTTTATAATGCTAATCCATTCCACATACTGTAGGAGTTAGTAAAACAATAGGGATTGTTTTTTTGCCTAAAAATTTGCACACTACTGCATCATCTACCAGTTTTTTAGATAAAAAAATAGAAAATGCAAATGCATGTTTACAGACACATGATATTTGGACTGGGGAAAAAATGGACATAAGTTTAGTTTTTAAAAAGTTAACTGTATGGAAACAAGGTTTCTATATTTTTTGTTTTGTTTTGTTTTTTAAGCTGAGCCATCCTGCCACCTGTTGGCAGCTCAGCGGCTGCTCAGCTTGGGCCAGGAATCGAACCGCTGTTGCTCAGAGCTCGCACTCTTGAGCAAGCTCTTAACCAACTGAGCCACTCTCTATATTGTTTTTTAAAGAAAGCCCTTAATCTTTATACTAAGAATCTATATGATGACAGTGCTGTAGAAATTCTTGTCATTTATCGTTTAAAGAAATTTGATTCTAAGTATATTCCTTTTTCAAGGAAACTGCCCTAGAACAAAATAGTGTATGAACTAAGTAATCTACTTAGTCTACATTTAAAGTGAAAATAAGGAGTATTTGACAGCCCAATTTGTCATTATCTTAATTTCAGATATAAATAACTGGAAAGTTTTAACCTTTAATGTTTCATGTTCTGTTTTTTACCTAGTATTTTCCTTCCATATGAATTCAATGATACACTTAAAAAAATTCTAAAATGGCAACTTACTTTTTGGAAACGAATCTTCTTTAAAGAAAACAAAACATAAAAGAACATTTACAAAGCTGCTCTTGATAATAGTTAATGTTGCATATATGTGGAAAATCATTTTTCCTCCTAAATATTTAATAAACAGTTACTTTAATGTTTGTGTAAATATTTCATGTATAGTTGTGATTGGAATTGTAAAAGCTTATTCTCCATGAGTCTTTGAGATAGTATAAATATAGCACACCCACTAAATTGGGACCAGCTAGTTAAGTTCATTTAATGTAGTTTTGGAATAATATAACACGCGACATGTATATAAATAGTGTATATTGGCACTTAGCTGAGAAATTTTATACATCCAAAAGTTTCTTCTCCCCCTTAAATTAAAAATAATTTTATTTTTGCCATTCTGTAGTGAATTTTGTTGTTGCAGGTTGTTGATAGTATAAAAATGTTATTAATTTTGTGTATTGAGATATTGGTGTTAATAAGAAATACAGGGTTGTAGTTTTTCCTTCTGTTCCATGATCTTATGGGTTGTATTTATTTTAAAACCTGTTTATAATTAAATGTTTTCTGCCAAAGAAATTGTCTAACATCAGATTTCTACGTTAGGTTCATACTTACTGTTTTATATACAAAATAAAAATAACTTCTGCTTTTTCATATGAAATCTTGGTACATGAGAACATTTCTGAAAATTTCTAATAACATTTTCATTAATATAGAAAAATTTCCCCCAGAAGTTAAAATATATGAAGTAGGATATGTTCTTATTGTTTGGAAAATGTACAGTCTACCAGCATTGTCTTATAATTTATAAAATTACCTGAACATGAAATAATTATGTTTATCAATTAGGATTTGAAATGATTTGCAGATACATTGTCATCATATGTTATTTCAAGTAGTTGGTTTTTGACCACATAATTTCACACTACATTTTGAAGATGGTTGTAGAGTTGCACCTTTTAGATTTTTAAAAAATTGATTTTAAATGTTTAAAAATTATGGCTTAAGGATTTTTTAAAAAGTTTTTCTAGTAAAAATTATAAGTATCAAGGCTCCTGACTTCTAGAAGAGGATTTGTTGAATTGTTATGATGACAAAGCTGAAGTTATTTTTGTAAGTAAGGAATTATAAAGAATATAGCACCAATCTATCATGCTTTGTTTCTGTCAAAAGATATTTTTCTTATTTGGTTACATCAGTTTTAATAAAAGGAGGACTCAAGTCTAGGGATTTGATATTTTTTGTTAATTTGATTTCGTTTCTTTTGAACATTAAATATTTATTTTTTAAGTTTCCCCAGAAGAATTATTCTAATTTTATCAAGCTAAATTTGAATTCGAGTTTTTAAAAAACCTTACTGTGTCAAAAAGAGAAATTACGTTGCTTACATAGCATATGTAATGAGATGACTAGTGCCCCCCACCCCCAAATTTATGTTCACCCAGTATGTCAGAATGTGACGTTATTGGAAAGAGTCTTTGCAGATGTAATTTGTTAAGGATCTCGAGGTGACATCATCCTGGATTTTGGATAGTCCCTAACACCAATGACTGATGTGCCCTTATAAGAAGAGAGGACAGAGACACAGCAAGCAAGGTGCGTGAAGATGGAGGCAGAGACTGGAGTTATGCTGCCACAAATCAAGGACTGACTGCCTGAGGCCACCAGCAGTTGGAGGAGCAAGAAGGACTCTGCCCTAGAGTCTTCAAAGGGACCATGGCCCTGCTGACACCTGCATTTCTAATTTCTAGACTCTAGAACTAAGAGATGAAATTGATGTTTTAAGCCAAGTTTGAGGTACTTTTATTACAGCAATCCTAGGAAACTATTTAATAAACATAAAAGTGTACAGTGAAATCTGAGTACCAAGCATTCTAAACTTATAAGATGGGTTAAAATTGCCACATGAGTTCTGTAGTCTAGTAGCAGCCTTTTATTATCTTTTCTAAACTATAGTGAAATCACATGGATAAATGAAACTAAAATCCCAGTCAATACCATAATCCCATTATTACTGATTTTTTAACATCACATTCTCAATAATTTCTTTATGCCAGAAGTGATAATAAGATTATAGTTTAATACATTTCCTATTCACTCTTCTGCCCATCTTGAGTAGTCGGTATTGAAGGGAGATGTTCAAGACAAGCAGAGGAACAGAGGAAACAAAACTGGGTGGATATTCCCCACAAAGCCTATTGAACGGAATCTGATTTTGTTCTCATTTTACACTAATACCCTAAAGAGGAAAATCGGGCTTTCCAATACCTTTACTGCAAGTCAGTGACCACTGATTCCATTTTGGTCAAGGAAGCCAGCCATCTTTTTTAAAAAAATTGATGTGAAATATAAAATTGGCTGTTTTAAAGTGAAGGTGATTCAGTGGCATTTAGTACATGCAAAATGTGCAACCACCACGTGTAGTTCCAAAATTAGACCTTTGTGTCTATCTGCTTTCACTTAGCATAATGTTTTTGAGGTTCATCTCCCCATAGACCACAGTAGATGAGTTTCCTATACTACAATGTGTTTAGCCATCTGTTGATCGGTACTTGAGCTGTTTCCACCTTTTGAGAATAGTGCTGCTGTGGATGTGTGTACATGTGTTTGAGTACCAGTTTTCAATTCTTTTGGATCTATACCTAAGAGTGGAATTACTAGGCCATATGGTAATTCTGTGTTTAATTTTTTGAGGAACTGACAGACTTGCACTGCTGAAACGTTTTCCATTCCCATCAGCAATGACGAGAGTTCCAGTTTTTCTGCATCCTCACCAACACTGTTATTTCCTATTTTTAAAAATGATATGTGGTACTTCTGTGGTTTTTGTGTTTCCCTAATGACTAATGATGTTGAGCATCTTTTCACATGCTTGTCCATTTGTATATCTTCTTTGGAGAAATGTCTATGTAAGTCCTTCCTTTGCTGGTTTTTTTTTTGGTTTGTTTTTTAGCTGAGCCATCCTGCTACCTGTTGGTAGCTCAGCTCGGGCCGGGAATCGAACTGCTGTCGCTCAGAGCTCAAACTCTTGAGTGAGCTCTTAACCAACTGAGCCACTCAGCTGGCCCACTTTGCTCATTTTTTAATTGGGTGGTTTGTCTTTGTTGTTGAGTTGTAAGAGTTCTTCATAGATTCTGGATACTAGACCCTTACTAGACATGATTTGCAAATATTGTCTCCAATTCTGTAGGTTGTCTTTTTGTGGCTTTTTTGGGTAAACTTTATTGGGGAACAGTGTGTTTTTCCAGGACCCATCAGCTGCAAGTCAAGTCATTGTTTTCAATCTAGTTTTGGAGGGCACAGCTCACTGGCCCATGTGGGGATCAGACCGGCAACCTTGGTGTTAAGCACTCTAACCACCTGTGCTATCCAGCCACTCCTAGGTTATCTTTTTCTTGATGATGCCCTTTGGTACACAAAAGATTTTAATTTTGATGAGGTCCAGTTTATTTTTTTGTTTCTCCTGCTTTTGGTATCGTATCTAAGAGTCCATTGCCAAATCCAGGATCATGAAAATTTTGTTTTCTTCTAAGAGTTTTATGGTTTTAGCTCTTATAATTAGCTTGTTGATCCATTTTGAGTTAATTTTTGTACAGGGTGTCAGGTAGGAATCCAGCTTCATTCTTTTGTATGAGGTTGTTATCCCAACACCATTTGTTAAAGAAACTGTTCTTTCAGCAACCACTTTTTAACACTGCTATAACATATATTAATGGTAGTCAGTTCTAGGACCTAAGTTCTACAGCTGTGATGCATCAACCCATAGCTGTATTGGAGTTCAAAGAGGTGACAGCCTTGTCCTCCTCTGATCACTTGTCATTTACTTAAAGGAGAGTCAGTGCTATCTTGTTAGGATATAGCTCCTAGGGATGAACAGATAGATACCCCATGAACAGATATTCCATGTGTTAGGTGTCAATGTAGAGATGGTTTTTAGCTGTTACATATATTTTTTATCCCCTCCAAGTGTTGTGAAAAGTGTAGTGCCTAAAATGAAAAATGGGACTTAAAACCCTAGCCAAAATAATTATATTTCTTTCCTGGGAAACCCCCGAGGGATTTTCACCTGCATGTCATTAGTCAAAATTGTGTCGTAATGCTACTCTTAGCAGCAAGTGACTCTGGGAAAGTACTTTTCTTTTCAGCTTCTAAATATAGAGAAGGCAAGGGAGAGGATGATGGGGAATGAATGTGGAGTGTGCCACTCTGCAGCATCTGCTACAGAGACAAGCGTGTCCAAGTTTGCTTCCAACCGGGGGAAAGTACTGTCAGAGTCAAATTGGCCTGTTGCTCGTCCATGGTCCACTCAGCAAGCTCTTGTTAAGACTCCCTAATAGAAGCATACCACAGTTTCTAGTCAATAAAGACTAGAATTGATATATTTACATCTGACCTAATTGTTAAAACTGGGTCATTTTTTTTTAATCCTCCTCAGGGGAGACAGAAGGAAGGCCTGCAAGCGGAGAGGGGGCTAAAAGCTTCTAACTGCTCCTGTCTCATCTGACTATTTTGAAACAGATGAAACAAAGATCTATTAGCAATCATTAATGAATTCATTCAGTAACATTATTATATGCTGGGGAATCTAAGAACTTGAGTTTCCAAGCCTGAGTTCTATTTGTGACTGTACCGTGCACTAACTAGTTGTATAACATTAGGTGCAACACTTGGACTTGATTGAAAACCATTGTCATATACATGGTCATTGAATTCTCAGAATACTTAGTGTGAGAGTTAGAGGAGATTAATCGTCACAGGCTAGCAAGTGGCAAAGCTGGGATTCTAAACGAGGCTCTGATGCTCAAGCAAGTGCTCTTTCCCACTATACGAGTGACTATTACCTAGAAATACTTTGTGTATTAAGGTTGTCAGGCAATATCCTGTAGCAGCTTCCTTTCCCACAAACGGGGTCCCAAAGGGCTCAGCTGTGCATAAAATGCCTTCAGACGTGAGAATACTCATATAGGAAGAGCATAAGAATGGCTGGATCTATTTAATGTGTATATTGTAGTACGATTAACTCAGTCACTCAGATGGACTGAGACCAGAGAGCTTCATGTAAACAGACTAACTCTTTCTAAGAACCTGTGAGGAGGAGGGGTCAAACATCAGGGGAATTAGGAGCTTAAGGAAGTTGAAGGAGTTCTGTGTTTTGTGAATGGAAAAGAGCAAAATTCAAGGAGTTGCTCTGAGGAAACCAGCAGGTGACAACTAGTGGAGGCTGGTTTGAACTACTTAGGAGAGTAGTTCTGAGTTGAAGCTTAGGGACCCAGGGCCTATGCACATAGCCTGGTTTCTCCAAGAATCAAAGTTACTGAGAAAAATCATCCAGCTGTAACTCAGGGTCATGTTGCGTTCTGGATAAAGGCCAAACTCTAGAGTTACATATTAGGTAGGGTCTTCACGATCTCATCCTTGGCAGCCTTTCTAAGCTCTCCCACTTTCCTGCGTACACGCTAGATTCCAACCCCCAAACCCAAACTTCCTCAGGTGCCAATTTTGCTGCTTCACACCTGTGTTTGGCCCTGTTATTTTTCTCTGCCTCAAATTTCTTTATCTATCTAACAAATTGTCATTTCAAGTGTCATCCCCGATTTCACTGATTCTGGCCCCCAAACCCTGCGGCACTTCTGTATTATCCTGTAACCATGTTACAGTCGTTGCCATGTTGTAGTGGAATGATCTGTCTCTGTCATATGGATCTGTCTCTGTGTCAGATACTCATTCAGTATACATTTCCAACCATCTTATTTACATCCTTCTATGTGGAAATCAGTAAACAAGATAATAGTACTTGCCTTCCTAGACTTCTGTGCAGCCAGAGGTCGCAATATGACATGATTTTGGTAAAGGAGATAAAGATGAGTTCCTGTGGAAGGCTTTCTAGGATGAAAGGAAAAACTTTGAAGGAAAAGGCTTTTGCTTTTTCCCCTTCTCCTGTCTTAGGAGGCAGACGCAATGTCAGGAGGTAAAGCAACCATATTGTGACCAAGAGGAAGAAAGTTATGGCTCAGGAAGATTAAAGGTACCTGGCTCCTTGATGAAACCTTTGAGTAGCTATACCGGCTCTAAACTATCTTCCTCTGGACTTCTTCATATGTAAAGACAAACAAACAAACTTTTATCTGTTACCCCTATTTGTCTAGAATCCTGTTGGTAGGATTTTGCTATTTGTATCTGAAAGCATTCCTACCCCCACTAGGTCTGTAAAGTCCTTCAGAACTTAGAGCTGTGTTTTATTCATAGGTGTATCTCCAGGGCCTAGCATAGGCAACATGGAATGTTTGTGGAATTAAGAATAAAAGCCTCGGGTGGGTGGCATTCAATAAATGTGAATTTTTTTTGATGTTTGCTAATCTCTGTGCTTTCTGTTTATCATCTTCATTCCAGTTTAATGTGTGAAATGAGGATGTATTTTATAGTGGTTGAGCATGTATTGTAGGATTTCATTTTATTTGCTTAAAAACCTATTCAATCAATGATCCAGCTTAAACTCCAAGTTGTTTTAGAATCAAGGGAATATGGCATTTTATCTATCAAGATACAAGGGGGCTAGAGTCCTAAGTGTCAAGAAGATCAACAGCTCTTTAAAAAAACAAAAAAACTTGATGTGTCCAGTGCTCATCAAATAATACTCATGGATGCTTCCAGAATAGGATGCTCACCTCTCCACTCTGAGCCTGGAGGTTGCAGCAGAGGTGGAAGCATGTGAACATTTCTTTCTGACTCATGGCAGGAAGCTGTACATCACAGACCCTTGCTATGGGCTCGAAGAGGGGTGAGTGGCTATGAAAAACGATAAAGGAGTTACCTAAAAGTTTGAGAAGTCATAGTCAGATATTTAGGCCGGTGACATTAGAAAGATGACAAATATGACTGGTAAAAGAAGTATAGAATAAAAAATTTAAGTTAGCTAATAACATCTGAATATAATTCCCTTTATACAATGTGTGAGTCGTCTTCATAGTAATTAAACTTAAAACTTAGATTTTTAAAAATTTACTTCCATTATCATCTGAGTCATCTGTACCCTTTATAATTGTACCCTTTATAATTGTGCCCAGAGAATAGCATTTTCACTGGGTTTTATGGCATATATAAGTTTTTTAGGGTTAAGAAAGTGAACATTTTTTGGAACTGATTTCTGAACATATAATCTTTAATATTCTGAAGGTCCATGGCTTATGTGCCTTTTGAACAGGTTTTCAAAGTTTGAATCAGCATTGGGGGCCGGATGAAGGGAGAGAGATAATTCTGGAGAAAGTCTTTTTTTTTAAAGATTTTATTGGGGAATTGGGGGAGGGGAACAGCACTGGGGAATTGGGGGAAGGGGAACAGACAAGTTGCTGTCCTTTTGTTCTTCAGTCTAGTTGTGGAGAACGTTGCTTCACTGGCCCATGTTGGTATTATCATCGTGCTCTTCCCGGGTGAAGCATATCAGTCGCCTGCCTCTGAATGGCCGCTCACAGTGGCTCTTGGCACTCACACAAGCTGCTGGCCGCTCACACTGGCTGCCGGCCACACACAGTAGCTTAGGGCAGCCCACTGTAGCAGGGGCTGCAGCCTATGCCGTCGCTGGCGACTCATGTCAGCCCAGCTCCAAGTCGAGCTGTTCTTCAGCATCTTAGCTGTAGAGGGCAGTGTCACTGGCCCTAATGTGGGATCCGAACCTGGGTCCAGCTGCACAGAGCTGGTGTCCCAAGCCAGCTCTTAACCAATGTGCCACTCAGCTGGCCCTGGAGAAAGCCTTTAGAGCAAGAGAAAGGAGATCCTCCAAGACAAAAACTCAGAAAATTTACACTGGGGTTGTTGGGACATAAATGTAAAAAGGTTAAATCCATAATATGCAATTAAGTTCATGAGGCACTATTGTAATTTTGTTTGCTCCTAGCTTAAAATTACAAGCAATATTCTCCTAGATGTATGAACTCTAGCCAAAATGTATTATGATTTCATCTTTATATAGGAAACACACCATCATCTTAGGATTCTGAGCTCTGTGAGTTCTGCAAATCATGTCTTTTTTAATTTTTTTAGACTTCACCTTAGGGTTTCAACTGCAGGAAGGGCTTAACAAAATATTTATTAAATGACAGAATAAAGCTTATAGAGTATTTATAGCTGGCAAAGTGATTCAGCAATGTTCAATCTTTTAGGAAAGAGAATGGCGTATAATAGTGGTTACTTGCTCTTGAGCAATTGATTTTCTTGAGCTCAGATTTCTAATTTGCTAAATGTCGGGTCTGTTCTAGATAACTACTACATTCCCTTCCAGCTATAAAATTTCAGAATCTTTAAAAATAAAATTTTATTCCGGGGTAGTTTCAGATTTACAGAA
This sequence comes from Hipposideros armiger, assembly GCF_001890085.2. Classification (NCBI taxonomy): domain Eukaryota; kingdom Metazoa; phylum Chordata; class Mammalia; order Chiroptera; family Hipposideridae; genus Hipposideros; species Hipposideros armiger. Next base: position 3,501,345 of record NW_017731454.1, on the reverse strand, counting down.
AAGCTGTGAAGACAGTTCAGAGAGTTCTATACCTTGTTTCTCATATTAACTTTTACCTTAGTGTGGTCCATTTGTCACAATTTATACACCAATATTGACACATTATTATTAACTAAAGTCATACCTTATTGAGGTATCCTTGGTTTTTACCTGATGTCCTTTTTCTGTTCCAGGATCCCATCCAAGTTACCACATTACATTTAGTAGTCATGTCCCATTAGGTTCCTTTTAACTGTGACAGTTTCTCAGACTTTCCTTGTTTTTGATGACCTTGACAGTTCAGAGGATGACCAGTCACCACTACATTTGTAAACTGTCCCTCAACAGGGATTTGTGTGCCATTATCCTTATGATTTCACTGAGTTTATGGGTTTTGGGGAAGAAGGCCACACAGGTTAAGTGCCCTTCTCCCCAGGTAATATTACCAGTAAGTGCTACCAGCCTGACATCACTGTTGATGTTGATTTTGGTCACCTGGCTGAAGTAGTGTTTGTCACGTTGCTCCACTTCCCGCTTTCTATGTTGCCCTCTTTGGAAGGAAGTCACTAATGCTCAGCCCACACTTAGGGAGGCAGAGTATCTACACAAATTATTTGGAATTCCACATGGGAGGTTTTTATTTATTTAATCACTTATTTTTATCAATATGGACTCATGGATACTTATTTTATATTTTGGAATCTATTCCAATACTACCTTATTTTATTGCTCAGATTGTCTCAACTTTGGCCATTGGGAGCTCTTTCAATTTGCTCCTGTATCCCTTTGACATACCCCCAATCATTGTTTTTCTTTTTTCTTTTCTTTTCTTTCTTTCTGTTTTTTTAGAGCACTTCTTTACTTTCTGGCACTATAAGATGCTCTATGCTTATCTTGTTTATTTCCTGCACCAATCCTAGAATCAGCCATTTCTTCGGGATGCCCAGGTTTTTTAATTATTAGAGGATGGTATTAGAAACCAAGACTTGGGTACCAGATGTGCTTGTTGCTAACTGAGATGTTGTTTTTCTAGGCCCTTGGTTGAGAGCAAGAAAATATGTGTGTGGACGAACCTGTGTACATATCTATAAACATTTCTGTGTGTAGCTATCTGTATCTCTGTTAAGCTACGCTTGAGTTCACACCGATGTCTCGGACTTGAATCCATTACCGTATGGACCGTCCTCGCCTTCCCTTGCTTATCTGTAACTGTCCACTCCAACCATGGAAAACCTGGCTCCCATCACCCGCCCTCCACTTACCTAGTTGTTTCATTCCAGTATATATGTATAGTGACTTCAGAATTGTTGACCTATCCCCCTCAGGGAACCACTTGATGAACAGGCGCTTATGCACGGTTCCTTTTGCCTTTGGTCTTACAGACACCGCTGATCTCCAAAGTGACTTAGCCAGCACCCTTTCCCCCCACCCTCTTCGGTGAAGTTGTTTCACATATTTGTAACACAGTTATATATTTTTGTCACATCCTGCATTCTATTCAGAAATCTCCTAACTTCTTAAATGATTTTTAAAAAAATTTGCACACATTAAGGTTCACACTTTGTGCTGTAAAGTTCTATAGGTTTTGACAGATGCATAGTGTCCTGTAGCCACCATTAGAGTATCAAAGAGAATAGTTTTAGTTTTAGGGTTTGACCACAGGGGATTTCCCTGTGCTTACCTATTCATCCTTCCTCTTCTCCAAACACTGACCTTTTTACTGTCTTTATAGCTTTGCCTTTTCTAGAATCTCATATAAATGTAATCATATGGTATGTAGCCTCAGAGTGGCTTCCTTCACTTAACAATATGCATTTAAGCTTTCTCAATGTCTTTTTATGGCTTGTTAGCTCATTCTCTTTTATCACTGAAGAGTAAGTATTCCATTGTATGACTTTACCATGGTTTGTTTTTATCCATTTACCTGTGGAAGAACATCTTGGTTGCTTCCAGTTTGGGGCACTTATGAATAAAGCTATTATAAACATTTATGTGCTGGTTTTTATGTAAACATAAGTTTTCAAATCAATTGTGTAAATACCTAGGAGCATGATTGCTGGATTGTACAGTAAGACTATATTTAAGTTATTAAGAATATTTTCTGAGCGGCCGGTTAGCTCAGGTGGTTGGAGCGCAGGCTCATGGCACCGGGGTTGTCGGTTTGATTCCCGCATGGGCCAGTGACCTCCACAACTAGATTGAGGACAGCTACTTGACTTGGAGCTGATGGGTCCTGGAAAAATGCCCTCCACAACTAGATTGAAACAACTACCAGTGCTGAGCACACAGTAAATTCAATAAGCTTGATGAAATGAATGTTAAAAAAAATACATATATATATATATATTTTTTTCTGAAATGGCCATCAGAGCTGTCATTGTATTACCCTTGATGTCCTGAACGTCATAAATTAATAAACCAAGGCAGCCTATAAAACAAGTTTGCAAACTTAATTGTGAGACCTTGTATGCTTTCATTTACCTTGGGTATATACCTAGGAGTGGAATTGCTGGGTCATATTGTAACATGCTTGGCAAATATTTTCTCCTATTCTGCAGGTTGTGTTTTTACTTAAAAAAAAAAAGATTTTTAGGGGGAACTGGGGGAGGGGGGCAGCTTTGGGGAATCGGGGAAGGGAAACAGACAAGTTGCTGTCCTTTTGTTCCTCATTCTAGCAATGGAGGACGTCGCTTCACTGGCCTATGTGGGTATTATCATTGCACTCTTCCCGGGTGAGGCAGATCGGTCGCCAGGCCCTGGACGGCTGCTCATGGTGGCTCTTGGCAGCTAACGCCGGCTGCCAGCCACTCACAGCAGCCTTTACAGCAGCCCACTGCAGCTCCACTGCAGTCCACACCGTTGCTAGCCACCCACGGCAGCCCAGCTCCAGGTGGAGCCATTGTTCACCGTCTTAGCTGTAGAGGGTGCAGCATCACTGGCCCTAATGTGGGATCCGAACCGGGGCCCTGCTGCTCAGAACTGGTGTCCCAACCCAAGTCTTAACCAACACGCCACTCGGCCAGCCCATGTTTTTACTTTTTTGATACTGCCCTTTGAAGTACAAAAGTTTTTAAATTTGATGAAGTCCAATTTGTTTATTTTTTCTTTTGTTGCTTGTGCTTTTGGTGTCATATCTAAGAATCTATTGACAATCTGTCATCACGAAGATTTACCCTAAGTTTTCTTCTAACAGTTTTACAGTGTTAGCTCATTCATTTAGGTCTTTGGCCCATTTTGAGTTAGTTTTTATATGCGGTATGAAGTAAGGATCCAACTTGATTCTTTGAGTTCCTGTCCCGGGGGCAGAGACAAAGGTGCCCCTCTCTATGAGTGACACCCCCATTTTAGAAGCTGAGTGCATCATAGGAAGGGGCAGCAGTCCCAGGCCTCCTGGCTTGCCTTTCCAGGAGCAGTAATGGCCCCTGTATTCTCAGGAGTGCTGTGCCCATGGTACAGCCTCCATCCCACAAGTCGGGGGTTGGGCTAAGGAATGGAGCCCCCGCCTCGCTGCTGTATTTGATGGTACCTTATCTTCAGCAACGGGGATCTGGGGGCAGGATGATAAACGCTGATGTCCTGTTCCTCCCAGGAAGATAACCCTCCTGCCGGGAGATGAGGGGAGAGGGAACCCCATGTTCAAGGCTGCACCAGTGTGGAGTGGAATTCCCCTCTTGCTGAGCTGACTCTGGAAGCAAGGAGTGAGGGAGTGAATCTTAGTTCAAATATCGTAGACTCACTTTTCTTACTGAGCTTTAGTGAACTTCTTTGAATAAATCTTTCTTCCTTTGCTATATTACCCATAGGACCATTTCCAGAGATTTAAATGATTTAAAAATAAACAATTTTCACCAGTTTTGCTGTGGGGTAGGTGCAGACAGGTCCTCACGGTCATGCTGCTATGGATTCTTTTTGAGAACTCAAAAGTCAGTGAGACCATGGGCAGTGGAAGACCAGAAAACTCACATTCCGATGCCCACATTATAATCCATTCTCTCTATATTGATTAAGTATCAAGTATGAAAATGACTCAGGGGCCGGCCAAGTGGCTCAGTTGGTTAAGAGCTCGCTCAAGAGTGTGAACTCTGAGCAACAGTGTTTCGATTCCCAGCCGGAGCCAAGCTGCCGCTTAGCAGCCAACAGGTGGCAGGCTGGCTCAGCTAAAAAAAAGAAAAGAAATGAAAAGAAAATGGCTCAGAACTAAACATGGGTTGAGTTGTATGTAACCAAAACAGGGAGTGCTGCATTGGCAAACACACCATTACCCATAAACTTTAGGAAATATCTACTATATGTGAGGTAGAAAAACAGAAGCTAAAAAGCTAAAAAATCTATTTCAGAAACTAGGAGATTTTTCATAAAAAGAGAATTAATAAACGAAGGCAGCCTATGCTAAATGCCTAGAGAATAAATGCTCCAGTTTTTCAGGAGTGCAAGAAACGATTCAGGACTGGAGTGGTCAGGGAGGGTTTCTGTGGAAGAATAGTGAGCTCAGCCAGATTTGGAGGACGAGTCAGATTCAGTGTGTGTGTGTGTGTGTGTGTGTGTGTGTGTGTGTGTGTTGGGGGAGGGCACATTCCAAGACAGAGGTGCTGAAGTGGTATTGCATTTGGTATACTGAAGCAATAATGTGCACACCTACCTGCTTGCTTGGAAGGTCTGTATGGAGAGATCAAGTTGGAGGAAGGAGATGACCAGAAAAGCAGGGGAGAGGAGGGCTTCCCTGTGGGACCATGGAGTTTGGTCCCTATCTTGTGGGCTGCCGAGAGCAATGAGTGCTTTTTAGAGAAGAGTGATGGGCAAAGAGATTTTAGGAAAATGGCTTTGCCTGTAGTGGGTAGATGAAATGAAAAGTGTGTGTGTGTGTGTGTGTGTGTGTGTGTGTGTGTGTGTGTGTGTGTGTGTGCGCGCGCGCGCGCAGTAGGGAGCCTGGCTGCAAGGAGACTAGTTATTAGACTGTTAAATGAATATCTGGATTAGCGAAGTGGGTAGGAATGGAAATAAGTGTCTGGTGAATGGTAAGATATAATCAGAACTTCAATAAGGCCAAACCAGTTTATAAAACACACATGGCAGTTTCCACAAAAAAATAAAATCCTAGAATGCAAGGTGACATGGGCTGATTTAGCGATTTAAGATACTATGCATGTTTTAAAAATGGATTTCTCATGCAGTAAGTATAGTTGAACGGGGTCTTTTTATTTACGAAATAGCATGTATTTTTCTTCCCTCTTCTTATTTCTTCAAAGTCGTCCTCGCCACAATTCGCTTGCTTTGATCTCAAAGTAATTTCTTGTATGTATTTGCAGGAGGAAACCCAGGGTTGCAAAACGGCCAAGATCGTATGTGGTTTCTTGGATGACTTTCCTCCCATGAAAACAGCTATCCACGCAGAAATGGGAAGCACGTGGCCAATTCTTGCTTTTTAGCAGAGCTAACGTGACCTTCAAAACTCCTTAGGACACGCTACTCTCCGGCGGGGCTGCATCTCCGGTCAGACTCAGGCTGGCAGGGTCTCCGAGGCTGCCTGGATGTCTGTGGCTCCCAGTTTTGAGGCGAGAGTTGGCAAAACAACATAAAAAGACGGACAAAAACCAAACCCCAAAACCCCATGCCTTAGTGGGTTGATAAGTGAAGTCGCAGAAGGAAGGTTCGGCTCTTGCCCTTTTAAAATTCCAGTGCAGCAAACACACACACACACACACACACACACACACACACACACACACACACACACACACACACACACACACCGGTCGGTTCTTCCCACTCCTTGCCACATGGCACCGG
>NW_017731454.1:3487477-3489189 GCF_001890085.2 Hipposideros armiger | reverse complement strand
GCTGTTGTTCAGCATCTTAGCTGTAGAGGGCAGTGTCACTGGCCCTCACATGTGGGATCCGAACCGGGGCCCTCGGGCGTCCCAAGCCAGCTCTTAACCATTGTGCCACTTGGCCGGTCCTGTAGTTTTCTTTTTTTGTGTTATCCTTACCAAGTTTTGTAGACCTCATAAAGTAAGTTAGGAAGTATGGCCTCTTCTTCAGTTTTTTGGAAGAGTTTAAGGAGGACAAGTATTAGATCCTCTTGGAATGTTAGGTAGAATTCACTAGTGAAGCCATCTGGTCCTGGATTTTTGCTTTTGGGGAGGCTTTGGATGATTGTTTTAATTTTCTTACTGTTGATCAGTCTATTTCAATTTTCCATTTCTTCATGATCCAATATAGACATGTTTTTCTGATGAAATGCAAAATTTTCTGCAATGAAATCCAAATTCATCAACAGAAGGTGTATATGCTTTGTTCACAGCTCTAAGAATAATCATATGTCTAGAGGTATATACGTATATGCAAAACTTATCCATAAACTTAGCATCACAGAATTTTAGAACAGGAAGAGATTGCAGAGGGAATATACTTCAGTTCTCCATTTTCAGATGGATGAAACAGAGACCAAAGGTCATAAAGGCCATACCAAAGTCACACCCACTGATAGCGATGGGATTGAGACATTCTCAGATTCTACAGTTTTTTCACCACCACACTCTTCATCTCTGAATAATCATGACAGACATACAAACACACAGAGATGTAGACACATGAAAGGACATGTGGAGCTTATTCCTCTTAGATCCTGGAAATATTCTTAATCTGTATGGTTACTGTGAAGAACAAAGCAACAACTGGAGACTCTGGAGACTAGGAGATTTTTTTCCCCCCAATTTTATCATGGGTTGGATTTTTTGTTTTCATGGTTCATGGAAGTTTGTTTGTTTGTTTGTTTATTAGTGTATTACCCAGCATCTAACCAGGAAATAAAACTACTTGAGTTTTTACAACTGAGGGACTTGAATGTAGAGACATGGTTAAACAGGTGATGGAAGAGATTAGAAGTTAAACCTAGACTTTAGCAAGAGCAGGAAGTGATAATCACTTCTAGGCTTGAAGGACAAGAAGAGGAAACTGGTATTGGAGCCCAGGGTCCAGAATCTTACCTTGCAGATTCTGGAACCACTGGGGTACTGTTTTGCAGGAGCAAAAGACACAGAGGATATCACCTCACACCTGTCAGAATGGCTGTTATAAAAAAGACAAGAAATGACAAGTGTTGGCAAGGATGTGGAGAAAAGGGAACCCTTGTGTACTGTTGGTGGGAATGTAAATTGGTGCAGCCACTATGGAAAACGGTATGGAGATGCCTCAAAAAATTTAAAATAGAACTACGATATGATCCAGCAATACCACATCTGAAGGAAGCAAAACACTAACTTGAAAAAATATTTGCACTCTCATGTTCATTATCTACAAAAGCCAAGATAAGGAAACAACCTAAGTGTCCATTGATGGATGAGTGGATAAGGAAATTGTGGTATATATGTAATGGAGTATTATCCAGCCATAGAAAAAGGGAAGTCTTGCCAGGTGCGACAATATGGTTGAACCTTGAGGGCATTATGCTAAGTGAAATAAATTCAGAGAAAGACAAACACTGTATGATCTCATCTTTATGTGGAATCTAAAAACAAAAACCAAACAACTCCACCCTACTCCTCCCGGG
>NW_017731454.1:3479882-3485397 GCF_001890085.2 Hipposideros armiger | reverse complement strand
GGGTAGGATTAGAAGCCTGCATTAATGAAAAGGCTACATTATAGATTCAATTTCAAGGGAATTGTTTTCTTGCTTTCAAGTAGCAATAACAATAAGCTGCGTGCTATGGCAGCCTGCTTTCTGAAGTAGGTAAGGCTGACGACGTCTTGCCAACACCTGGCCTAAATATCGGCCGTGATTGGCCGTGCTTCGAAATTCCTTGAAGGTAGTTCTCATTTTAACTAAACGTGCCCCTCTGCAAACTTTCCTATTTTCTTTAACATAACTTTTCTACACATAAACAGAGCAGAGGTAATTACTGGAATCTGAAGGGAATGGCATTCATCACTTATACTTGAGGTACTGAAAGCATTATTAAAGAGAGGCTGTAAAACTTATGCCACTTATTATGGATTTCTGATCATTTCACTGCAATCATTTGGATGACAAACCATGCCTGTTTTATTTCTCACTTTATGTTCTTCTCTGTTGCTTTCTCCAGGGTTGCAATTTAATATCTGTAGCAGTAGTCTTTGTTTTGAGAGGAAATATTTTGTAAACATAAACTTGAAAAGAATCTACATTTTTCTGGGTTGTCAGAATCACTAGAAATGGTAAACTGTTGTAGTGTTCACTGTGTCTGAATATTATGATATTATTTTCAAATTAGGAAAACTGTTGTTTGGAATTTCTTTTATAATGCAGGAGAGACCGACAGTAGTGGAAATGACTAGTAATTTATGCACACGAATTTACTGTACTCTCCTACTTCTCGGATGGCCCAGTGCCAGTGTTAGCGACTCAAATGCTGATTGTGTCCAAATCCAACAGGTAGGTAAAATGGTCACGTTAAGGTTAGAGTGCTCTGTATATGTGACTCTTATTTGGCTTCAGAATGTGTGTGTGTGTGTGTGTGTGTGTGTGTGTGTGTGTGTGTGTGTGTNGTTCCTCCTCCTCCTCCTCCACCTCCTCTTCACCTGGTCGGGTCTCTGCTCTCCCGCTCCGGAGCCCGCAGCCAGCCCCAGCGGATGCCGGGGACTCGGACCCCGCACCCTGAGAGTCTTTGTTAATGGATGTGGTGGGTGCTCGCCGGCTGCTCCTCTCGGGCATCTTTTCAGCTGTGCAGGCTTGGCGTGGGGGGATGGGGGTGGGGGCTAGATCTGGGGACCGCGGAGGAGACTTGGGTGCGGGCTCTGGGGGACCCCGGGGCGCTGGTCCGGAGGCGGACTCTAGCCGGGGGTGGTCGCCCCACTCCGCGCTGCGGTCCTTATCCGCTTCTCTCTGACCCCGTGTGTCGAGTCCAGGTGGCCCGAGGCACCACGACCCGAAGGAGCAGGTTGAAAAGATCCGATGGCAGCACCACTTCGACCAGCTTCATCCTCAGACAGGTAGGAGGCGGGGGAGCAGGTCGGGCCCGAGGCCAAGCGCGTGGTGCAGGGGTCCGCGGGCCGGGCGCAGACCCCACGCGCGGGAGCGGCGGGTCGAGTCTCCACGCGCCCCTTTCCCGCTCCTGGCGGGAGCTCCGGCTGCGTCCTTCTCTCAGCCCCCGAAGCTCGCGAAGTCTTGGGGTCCAGGCGTCTCTGCACCGCCCTAGGAAGTTAGTTTGTGCGTGTGGTGGCAAGTTGGCAGGGACTTGGTTTAGGGCAGGGACGTTTAATTTAAGATTGGAATCTTTTTGGTTGCATCTTCGGTGCGTGGGGAAACGTCTTTCAGTAGTGTAACTTGACTTGGAGTCCAAGCCCCGGTGGCCGGGCACCTAGTTTGATTCGGCTGAGAGTTAGGGGTCTTTTCTGTTTAGCCCTATTTTGAATACTCTTCTGCGTCTAGGTCTTGGGGGAGATGTCCGAGTTCTGGTCCAAAGAAAGACACTTTGAGCAGAAAGTTTGGTCCCATTTAGGGACCAATTCCTCGGTTCTCTTAATTAGGGAAAGACTGCCGAAACTGGTTAAATTGAAATAAGGGAAGGCCGGCACCAAGTTCCTGGAGCCTGGGTGGTGTTACACTTAGTGTTTGTTTCTTAGTGGTGGTTTTCTTCTGCGTGGTCCTTGTGTGTGTTGTGTGTGGTAAAGATCGCAGGCTATGCTGAATGCTTAGGTGCCGGTCATCTTGACCCAGGAAATTGGTCCTTAGTTTTCATCCTGTCCATGTGCCGTAAATGAAACCATACCTACATAGCTGCTGGGAGCTAGAGATCATGCCAAAGGGAGTCCTTGTTCCCTTTTTTTTTTTCGGAACAGAAACTGTCCAGATGTGTGCCTTTGGGTGACCTTGGAGGACTGGTCATCGCTCCAAGATGGTTTTATTCCAGGCTCCATCGTGGGCTGCTGGAGTGACCTTGGGAAGTGCTTTTCCCTCGCAGTCACTCAGAGCATTGTGTTATGTATTTTTAACCTAGGATGGCAGCTTTGCTATGGTTCTTTAGCGTTTATCTCATCAGTTTAAACAGGTTATCCATGACGAATGGACATTAGACTCAAAATTGGACTCAGACCTTTCCTAAAGGGTCCATACAGCTTATTTAGATAATATTTATTATGCAGCTATTCATGTGCTGCAGAAACAAATAATTACTGTTTCTCTAATTCAGTGAGCACTAAGCATGTGATTATTAAAATAAATATATTTAGGATTCTGAATTGATTCTAAAAGTGCATTCTATTCCCTTTGTAGTGCTTAGATTATTTATGTATTTGATAAAGCAAAACATCCTCCATCTTTAAAAAAAATTAGAGTTATATGACTGTTTGAGATCTTGTTCTTGTTTCTTTAGTAGGTGCCTATTTTGGGTAGTGTTTTTTTGTTCCAAAACTCTTAGAAATACTAATTACACAGCAGTGTATTGCATGAAATGCTGGACTAAAACTTTTGAGTTCATCTACACTATCACTTCACTAATGCTTCATTTTTTCCAAGCACAATCAATATTCTTTTTAATGTTCTTCCCTCAATTTGCTCCAATAAATGACTGAGCTAATACATGTATAAGTTCTTGTTCAGTGTGCTATGTATTGCCTTAAAAATGTAAAAAGTATTGCATGGTAAATAATATTTGGAGTAATTTAAACCGATGCAGATTTTTAGAACAAATATATTCCATAAGTCTTTCAGAAACTGGGGTTTGTTAGTTTAATATAATGGTCTACTTTAAATTCAGGAGTTAGTTGTAATTGTATCATATACACAATGTTCCAATTTTTTTCTGCAAAAAAATACATAATTTTTGTGAGCATTTACAGTTCAGTAGGTATCCTACATATAATCTCGTTTAAATGGCATAACACAGATTCTATTGGGTTGTCGGAAAAAGTGATGACGTATTTTTTATATGTTTTTCGTTGCAAAAATGCTTCATGACTTTTCCAACAACCCAATATAATCGCTACAATAAAAATAACCGAGGGATTTTTATTTCTTTGAGAAGAGATAAAAAATGACTGCAAATAAAATTTAACAGTACATTTTTTGAAATAAAATTGAAGTTTTCACCCAAATGCCAAAAAACAAAATGTTTTAAAAGCACAACTGTTTGTATTATCATAGCCTCATTATTTGTTGAATGACCAGTAATTTATTGTTTTTGAATTCTTGATATATTGGAGAGATGGAATTTCTCGGTGAAATTTCCCAGTCTATGTGATGCTTTTGCACATGAAGAAGAAAATGGGGAATACCCATAAAAATAATGCTGCTCATTTCTTTGCCATATTATTTACAAATATATAGAAAGAAAGCTTTCACTAAAAAAAAAAAACCAAAAAAAAATTGATGTGTTGAATCAGATGGATAAGACTGGGCTGGTGATGAAGAACAGAGGGTGATTGGCAAACTCATCTGATAAAACAATGTTTATTCTTTGAGCTGGTAAGAAAAATTGTGTGTATACATGTATGCACATATGTGTGCGCACACACCTGTCCATAAACACATGTGAGTTGGCATGAAAACAAGCAGACTGAAAAAGAGAGCTTGCCTGTACTCGGAGGACTGTGCACCAAGTCCCTCAGGCACCCTTGACCTTGTTTCCTGGTTTACTATACTGCTGGCCTCCCCAGTTTAGCAGGGCTGGAGGTTTTGGAATGAATCCAAAGAGCAACTAAGTGGTTTCTTTGAGGAAAGGTGAGAAGATGAAGTCTTCCGCCCCTGAAAGGAGAGAGAGCTAGGGGTGACCCAGTAATGATCTTCAAAGTATACACAGAGGCATTCCTTGCTAATGTGATGGACTGTTCTTGGTCTTCATTGAGGATAAAGCTCAAGAATTGGCCACAATTTGAAAGGAATGATTTTTTACAGGAAGATTTTTCTGAGTGTTGCTATCATTGGAATGGCTTTCGAAGTAAGGCTATAGAATTTTCTCCCAGGGGATCACTTTTGACAGGCTATTTACGAATGGATTATTTAATCATGTTTTAAATTTTTAGGAAACACTTATTAAACATTAGCTATGTGTCCAGCACTCTGCTAGATACTATAAAGGGGGAATGAAAAGATGACTGAGACGCAGCCCTTGTACCCAAAGGATTTTTATAATTTAGTTATGAAGACATAGATGTATAGAAAGAACTATCAGTGTATATCAGGTGTATAGCAATAGAGCATGGAATGAGGGTGTGAGCAAAATGCCCATGTGTGTTGAGTATTGAAATACCCATGAATGTCACTGCACATACAGTTTGTATGGTGGAGTACTCCGGGTTACTTGCGTTGGGGTCTCTTAGTTTTCTCCGCACTGGGTTGTGAAGAGAAAATATGACCAGAGTGGGATTAGTAGGTTGACCTCTCCTTGTTAAGTGCGTCCTTCTGAGGACTGCAAAGACTTAGAAGGCCTGGCCCTACCAGCTTCCTCATGAGTTCAGATTTCTTAGTTCTGGAACAGATCTTGAACATTCCACCCTTCCTCCTGCCACAGGCCCTTTGCACATGTTGAACCCTCTCCTGGAGGGCTGTTTCTCTCCCTTTTGCCTGGTTAACTTTATCTCCCCTCTGCAACTTTACTGAATTTTTTATTGTTTCTAATTTTCTGGTGGAGTCTTTAGGGTTTTCTATATAAGGAGTCATGTCATATGCAAAAAGTGATATTTTAACTTTGTCTTTCCCAATTTGGATGCCTTTTCTTTCTTTCTTTTGCCTGATTGCTCTGGCTTGGGCTTCCAATACTTGTGGAATTAATGGTGGTGAGAGGGAACATCTCTGTCTTATTCCTGATTGTAGAGCAAAAGGGCTTCAGTTTTTCACCGTTAATTATGATATTAGCTGAGGGTTTGTCATATATGGCCTTTATTATGTTGAGATATTTTTCTTCTATACCCATTTTACTAAGTATTTTCATCACAAATGGATGTTGTATCTTGTCAAATGCTTTTTCTGCATCTATTGATATGATCATATGATTTTTATCCTTTTTTGCTTATGTGGTATATGACATTGATCGATTTGCATATGTTGAACCATCCTTGTGTCCCTGGAATGGAACCCACTTGAACTTGATTGTGATGTATAATCTTTTTAATGTATTGTAGTATGCGATTTGCTAGTATTT
>NW_017731454.1:3476206-3477332 GCF_001890085.2 Hipposideros armiger | reverse complement strand
GGAAAGGGGAGGGATAAATCTGAGGGAAACAGGCCACGACTGCCACCATTATTATATTTCAGTTACGTGGACGATAATAATGAATCACTTTTCATTAGCACAATTGGAAGTTTTTACTTGCTCCGTAAGTAGAACTTTCTTGCTAAGTGGTATAATCCAGTTACAGGGAACTTGAAGGGACAGTTGACACCTGTTTTCTTTGTGAAGCTTTTCTGGAATGCGTCTTCCCAAATTGAGACCTGGTAGAGCAAGAAAGAACTCTGCCTCTTGTGGCAAACTATGCTTTGGGTTTGCTGTTGGGCTTAAACAAATAGATGGGAATTGATGAAACTCCTGATTGGGAAATGTAATTACTGGGCAGCTAACCAGTTAACCAGTTATTTTTGCCTTTTTCCGAGTCTCTGAGCTTGGCACACAGAGTTCTATAAATCTCATTTTTGTAGGGAAAGAACTGTTTATCCTTCAGTTTAGGATGGTAAGACTTTATTGAAACTTAGATAAATTCAGATTCAAATTTTAATCTTTCTAGAAAATTATAGGATGTTGTGTGGAAACTTAAGCTGAAAATGGTCTCAGCTGTGCTGTGGCCTCTCCCCTTAATTACTCCATGTGCTGCCCCAGACAATGTGGTCCCTGCGTTTCAAGGAAGAGAGCCTGCTCCTTAGCAAGGGAAAAATCAGAGATGGAGCTGAGAGATTGTAGTTTAGTCAAACCACATGATGTATGTAGATAGTTGTACCATTCTCTCCATTTCTGGCGAGTCTCTAACTCAGTGGGGTTAGCTGGGCCCAGCAAATCTAGTTCTGATCCATCTTTTCTGGCTGAGGTCATGGCATTGTCCAAGCTCACCGTCTTCTTGTGAGCCTGGCCAGTTCTTGGTTTCATTTCTGCAGCACAGACTCAGAAGAAAGCAGAAGCCCTCACCAGGGTGAGCAGGCCTGCAAGTCACCCAAATCACCGATGACTCCAGGAACCATCCACAGACACAAGGGGCGTGGGCATGAGACTCCACTCCGCCCAGGAGCTCTCAGTGTTTGGCTTCTGCGTGCTTTTTAAGCAACATCTTGGAGTGGAGTGCTCCCTAGAACCGCAAGCCGTACAGTGCCACTCTCTGCTTGCCCCCACT
>NW_017731454.1:3464698-3474644 GCF_001890085.2 Hipposideros armiger | reverse complement strand
AAAAGAAACATTGTACCCATTAGCAGTCATTCCCCATCCTTCTCCCCCATCCCCAGCCCTAGGCAACCTTTAATCTGCTCTCTATGTCTGTAGATTTGCATATTCTGGACATTTCATATAACTGGAATCATACAATAATATGTATTTTTTTTGTGACAGTCTTCAAATTTTTTCATTAACATATTGTCTGTAACAGCCCAAGGGTGCCCAGTTGTAGCCCCTGCTCTAAATGTTCAGATGTTGGCCAGTGTGTGGAAGGGCCCTTCCCTTTCTTTAAGCATATGTGCCAGACAGCTTTTCTTTCTTTCTTTCTTTTTTTAAATTTTATTTTATTGGGGAACAGTGTGTTTTTCCAGGACCCATCAGCTCCAAGTCAAGTAGTTGTTTTCAATCTAGTTGTGGAGGGTGCAGCTCAGCAGCCCATGTGGGGATCGAACCAGCAACCTTGGTGTTGTGAGCACTGAGCTCTAACCAACTGAGCTAACCGGCTGTTCCCCAGACAGCTTTACAAGCAGCGGTGTTGAATGGGGTGAATCATATTTATATTTATTTTAGAGCTGCAGTCTCAGGTCATAAAGCTGCTTTGGAGGAGGCGGGTAAAGCTGTTTGATTTGCATGGAAATCAAACCTCTGACCTCGTCCCCCTTGTCCTCAGGATTTGCACAAAACTGAGTGACTCTCATCTATAGACACGGATTTATATAATGGGGTGAGATCGACAGGATTAAAGAAAAGTGTCTGAGCATTATAGCTGGTTATCGCCATCATTTTCAATAATTTTTAGTAATAGAAATGTCTTGGGTACTTACAATTCAAAATACTTCTTTTATTTTATCTAGATGTTCATAATAACTCAGCTTTGGTAATTATAATATTGCCTCCTTGAGAGATATAATTAAGAAGAAAGCCGAGTGATTGAGTCCCAAGCTAAGTACAATATTTACGGGAATTATTGTGTACATAAAACCGTACCCTCTCTGTGGCAGGTGCTGCTCAATTATATTTGAACACTTCCCTGGGGGACAAAAGTCAATTATCAACACAGTCGCGTGGGAGAGAAGTAGGTCAGTTGCAAACATTCTCTGCTAATTTCAGAAAGCTTGAGGGGTGATTTAGTTTGGGGGATATTTTTTATTCTTTTGGTCTCCATGTTGTGGGGAGACCTTCTGGTAGTGAAGGCTTAGGTTTTCATTTGGTTTTGGTAGTTATACTCATTTACTTTAATATAATTAAATATTTCTTTTGGTCTTGTAAAATGAAAATTAAACCAAATAGTATCTTTTAAAAAAACAAAGTCAAACATACAGTGTAAGAGTATTGTGTATCACAGGTATTATTGCTATTTCTACATGAATAGAGATGCTCAGGGTTTAAACTAACCCAATAAAATGCAAATATCATATTTCCAAATATTTTCGTTAACTAATAGTGCTACATACAAAGAGTAGAAAGTGTTAATTGTAAAAAAAAAAAGAAAAAAAGGAAAGACATTGGTTTTTTTAATTATATTTTTTATTGTAAAATAAACAGAAGATTAATTTTCCCATTTAAACTACTTTTGGTGTATAATTCAGTGACATTAGTATATTCATGGGTGTCATTTTTAAAATGAGTGTGGCAGGTTATTTTAAAAAGTACAAAGGAGACAGAACTTAAATATGTTCAACTTAACAAATATGCTAAAACATCCACCATTATCCGGGCCTCTCAGAACTGTGGCCTTGTTTAAAACAACACAAGCAACAGAAAACAGTCCCTGGAGTGTCCACCACGCTGTGGGTCCCCAGGTTGAGGAGAAGCAGGAAGCCCTGTGGAGGCTGCCTGGACCCTCAGGGTGCACATGGGAAGTTGGGTTTGGGACAGGCCCCTGCGCAGCATGGTGCCGTGCCGCAGAATGCCCGTTCTCACACGCCTGAATGCTTTTCTTTTTCTGCCACTATCCGAAATCCTAACAGTTTCAAGATGATTTGGGTTACTGAGCAGCCTATTTTTAAAAATGTGAACGTTCCCAGGAGTCGGAAGGAGCTCTGGCCCTTCATACATGATTGCTCTTTGACTTTTGCTCACAGATGTGCTTGTCTTACCATCTCACAGAAGCCCCCCCCCGCAGCAAAGCAGACTGCTCCCCAACAAGGGCCCCAGTGTCCCTGGGGCTGTGTGCCCTTGCACGCAGTACCGTCCCCTCCCGTCCCTATCAGAATGCTTGTTGAGGTAGCTGGGAGCACAGCTGGAACAGAGAAGGAAGAATGCTGCCGCCCTGCTACAAGCACAGAGATTCAGACTTGGACTCCGTCCTGCTTTCTTCTCTCCACCCCCTCAGTCCTGCCGTGCCTTCTCTTTGAAGAAGGTCTCACCGTTTCCACTTGGTGATGACCTCCCCCTCTGCCTGTCAAGCCCCTCTAGCACCTCCTCCCTCACAAAGCCCATAATACGGGTTCAGCTCTCCCATCCTGGTCCTCCCTGACATTCTGTTTTGACTGTTCACCTATTAAATTCTCCTTTGTGTAACCAGGAGGTCCCCATGTCCCACCAGCCTGTGGCTCTACAGGGACATTGTCCCTAACGTATCATGTGGGACAAGAGGAGGGAGGCACCAGGAGAAGAAGTTGTAAGGGATCAGTATTAATAATCCACATTTTGCTTGTTCGCCTTTTCCACCTATAGACATAGGACCTCAACAGCTTGCCTCCTAGTATCTTGCCCACTGTGGAAACTGACTGGATGCTCAGGGTGCACATGGGAAGTGAAGCCTGGGTTGGGGACTCTGCACACGGTGGTGCCCTGTGAACCCAGGGGGTGCTCATTACTCTGCCCCTCATTGATGTCTGTGCCACAAGACTGTGACGGAGGCTCCTCCCGCTGTGGTTGCTCTGCCTTTGTGAGAGCACTGCTTCCTTCTAAGATTCTGTTTCTCAGGCAAAACCTAGAAGGTGACCAACAGCGTCATATTCTTCAGCTTCCCTGTTCAAGCTGTGTTGCAGACTTCCTCCACTCTGGGTCACCTTCTGCCCCCCGGGGCCCTCGAGCGGCACTTCCTGTGCCCTGCATCTCACAGATTCCCTTGTAAAGCCAGCTTCTGTGCTGTCAGCCTGCATCCCTCTCTGTCGGGTGACATGGGAACAGACAGCATGCTGCCGCTGCCCCGGGATGGTACACAAGACTTGCTTCTAGCAGTGACTCTAGTACACGTTGACCTGTATAAGTTGATGTCATCACAAACTTCAAATCCCCTTTTAGGCTCAGCTGCAACATACTCATAATAATTTATGCATTTTTCTTTATTTTTGTTTTATGAGTTCACATTGTTGAGGTGTGGAATAGAAGAAATAAGAGGAAAGGGGAAGGTAACGTTGGGGGCTGAAGCACTTTGGGCATTACTAAAGGCCTGAGTGGGGTACACGATGGAGACCTTGAGACAGAAAGAGAGCACTGGGTGTCTGGGGATGGTTTTAAAGAAAAAGAAGTGAATGAGGATCAAAGTTGGTGTATTTCAGACTTTGTTCTGGAACTGCATCAGTTAGGAATCTTTCAGTTGCAGATAAACAGAAACTCAGCACAAATTGGCTAAGGCAAAATATCGAACTATTGGCTCATATAAGTGAAAAGTCCAGGAGTAGGTCTGCCTGGCTTCAGGTATGGCTTGGTCCAGAAGTTAATGACGTCATTGGGGCTCCTGCTCTGTTTCTCTGCAATTCTTCAGCACTGCATGCTCCTCTGTGCTCAGTTCTGTGTGCTGGCTTAGGCCCCAGTTGCGTACCTGTCATGGTGGCAGCAATGGCCATAGTGGTTCGGGATCTCCCGTGCGTCTACTGTTCTGAGCTCCGGAAGAGAAAGTCTCTTTTATGGTAGCTCCTGCAGAATGCAAAAGGATTTGGTTTTTGTTTTGTAGGCACACCCTCTTCCCCTTGCAAACACACAGGTTCTTGAATCTTACTGGCCTGAAATGGATTATTAACTAACACTATGGCCATGGGACTGCCTGAAGCCAGTAGGTGGTCACTCCTAGACATAAGACTGGGGTCAGCTTGCCATGGCTGAGAATAGGGAAGTTCCTTAAGGGAATTTTGGGAGCTAGTGGTATATGGAGGGGCATATGGCTACTGTAGAAGCAATTAGCCAGATGTTTACTCGAAAAAGGACTCTCATGGGACCCACAAGATCCTGGGAATTTCTTCCTATGCTTGTTCCTCCTTTCTCTTGTACCACGTTCCAACCCCTTCCTGGGTTAGATGGGAATTTTCAAAAAATTGTGTTAAAATACATATAAAATTTACCATCTTAACCATTTTTTCAGTGAACTGCTCAGTGACACTAAGTACATTCACTTTGTGCTACTGTCACCATCATCCATTCTAAATAGAATTTTGCAGGCTAATCTGGGAGTCTAACTTTCTTTTTTTTTTTTTTAAGATTTTTATTGGGGAATTGGGGAATGGGAACAACGCTGGGGAATTGGGGGAAACGGAACAGACAAGTTGCTGTCCTTTTGTTCTTCAGTCTAGTTGTGGAGGACGTTGCTTCAACTGGCCCAAGTTGACACCATCATTGCGCTCTTCCCGGGTGAGGCAGATCAGTCGCCGGCTTCTGGACGGCCAATCACGGCGGCTGCTGGCCGCTCACTCTGTCTACTGGCTACACACGGTAACCCACTGCAGCCCAGCTCCAGGCTGAGCTGTTGTTCAGCATCTTAGCTGTGGAGGGCAGTGTCACTGGCCCTCATATGTGGGATCCGAACCGGGGTCCTCTGGCGTCCCAAGCCAGCTCTTAACCATCACGCCACTGGACTGGCCCTGGGAGTCTAACTTTCTATTGTAACATTGTTTTCAATGAGAAAATATATATCAAGTTTCAAGTAACTGACTAAATAATGAACTTCTGGGACACTATCTAAGTATTAATATAGGAGTAACTACCTGAATTAATATTTCTCAGGGCCTCTGTTTTCCTGTCTGCAAATTGGGGGTTTGAGTGGGGTGGGTTAGGTTACCGCTGAGGTTCCTTCAAGCTCTAATATTATAGGACTTTATGTCTCTGTCCACAGATATGTGTGAACAAGTCATTTGTCTTGGTAGAAAACTCTGTACTCTGTAGTTTTTGTGAAAAATTTTGCTGCTGAGATGAACTCATAAAACATAAGGTCATTCACTATCAAATATTATTGAAGGTATTAGATGAAGACATTCTTTTTAGAATGTAGCAAAGAGATGATGTGGAGAAGTTTACAAGGGGAAAGATAATTTGGGATAGAGCAGCGTTTATAACTCTTTCAAAGCGTATGCATACAGAGTGAAAGGATATGCAGAGAATGGGGTGGGTTGTCAAGAATGAAGTATTTGTGAAATGTGGTGAGATGGTTCTCAGATGTGCATCCTGGAAGCTATTAAGAGAAAGCTGACTGAGGAGGGAGTAGTGTAACTCCTGCTTTTATGGTTATTAAAGCCACCAGGAAGAGCAAGGAACTAATGGGGCTTTAATACTATAATAAGCATAACAAAAGTTACCAGGCTGAAACTTGGCTGAAGGTGAGTGGAACCACAAGATTGATTCTCATTAGGAGCTTTCAATACTGACATCCCTGCTTATCCCTAGTTCCTCAGGGGCATGACATCCTGCGTATGTAGTTCAGCATGGCTTCCTGCATTCCAATAATTGTGGCAGGAACTTCTGTTTTTAAGTGACATTTACCTAGCAGGCTCTGGGGGATATTTGTATAATAACAGAGCTCATGTGTTCAAGTTGCCTGGGTAAGTTGGTGCACTTGACTATTTGCTTTTTTTAATAGTTTTTGACAGCTTTTTAAAAATGTAATTGGGGAACAGTGTATTTTTCCAGGACCCATCAGCTCCAATTCAAGTAATTGTTTCAATCTATTGGGTTGTTGGAAAAATCATGACACAGTTTTGCAACGAAATACGTAGAAAAAATATGTCATGACTTTTCCGGTAACCCAATAGTTTTGGAGGGTGCAACTCAGTGGCCCATGTGGGGATCGAACTGGCAACCCTGGTGTTAGAGCTTGTGTTCTAACCACCTGAGCTAACCGGCCGTCCCTTGACTATTTTCTTTATCGTCTCTCTTCCAGTCAGGGGCACATGCTCCTTATTGTTTCAAAAAATATATTTTTATACTGCTTTCTTCAGAAAATGACTTAAGTAACCTTGTATGTGATCACAAATGAATAAAATGAACCAAGGAGAAAATAAAGGTGAGACATTGTGCTGAGTATACAAAATGTGTGCCAATGAATTTCTAGTCACTTGCTTGTTGGTGGCCTCAGGTTTGACTCTGAACCTTCTAGTAGCTACCCAGAGAGGAAAACAAGAGCATATACAGGGTCTATAATGTCCAAGGGTAAAGGTAAACTTGTTGTTTTAGGAAAGCACAAATACCTCCTACCCTGAGACTAGAGAGAAATTTCGCTCATGTTCTCATAAAATTGACACTGTGTAAGACAGTAAATTAAACCCTGAAGTGACACCTTATCGTAATCCTGGAGTTGTTTTTTATAATATCATTCAGTATACAGATAATGTCCCTCATTGTGCTGGATGGAGTACAGTGCAATAAAAGCAATTATTGGGAGCCATTGCAATATAGTCCACAAATGTCGGTGATTCTTAACCTTGGCTGCATATTAGAATCACCAGGGAAGTATATAAAAAAGCCCATGCCCAGGCCACATTCCAGCCTAATTAAATCAGGATTTCTGGGGGTGGGACTCAGGCATCCGAATTTTCCAAAACTCCCTAGGTGATGAATGTGGGTCTCTGGTCTCATGTAATCTAGAGGAAGATTTTAGAGGCTCTGTTTTCAGGCAGGATGTATTGGTCAGGATAGGTTAGGTGATGCTGCAATAATAAAAACTTGCCCCAAACAGCAATAACAACAATTACAACAACGATGGCGTGTTTTGCACTCACACTCCAGGTATCTCCTGGATTAGTTGGGGGATTGCCCATTGTTATTCTCCCTCCAATAGAGCAACCACTATCTGGAGTACTTCTGTTTGGTACAGAAAAGAGAATGAAGACATGGTGGATCATACGTTGGCTGTTGAAACTCTGCATGGGTATATGCTACGTTGCTGTAACACTGAAACCCAAAGATACAATGTATACTCCTTTGTCACTTAACAGTCCAGAAGTAGGTGGGCAGTTCTAAGTGGGTGGAGGTTCAGTGGTCCAAGCTGGGTAGGTTCTGCCATTCTCAATATTTAGACTCCATTTTTGGGTCGAACGTGGGTGCTACAGTTGTCACCATTTCTTAGGCAGCTCAAAGGGGGAACAGGAGAATAATTAGCTTCATTTTTAAGGGGATGACCCGGAAGTTAAACATATTTCTTCTGCTCACAAACCATTGGCCTGAACTTTGTCAAAAGGCTAGATCTAACTTTAAAGGAGGCTGAGCAATGTGGTCTCTAGCTGGATAGCCATGTGAAGGCTAAAAATTATGATGGCTCTATTTCTGGAAGGAAGGCCAGAATGGATATTTGGGCCAGTTAGGCAGATTCTGCCTTACCACAACAGGGGTTTTCCAAGTTTGGTTTCAGCATGGAAACCCTTTTTTCAAATGAAATTGCTGATATCCGTCTTGGTAATCAGCGTATTTGGAGATGCTTTGATTGATGGGGGAGGGAACTGTATCTGGACCCCTCCCAATTTCCCCCTCATGCTCTCTGCAGCAGTCCTAGAGGCATCTTAAAGGCTCCATGAAAATCACTGATGTAGACGAACTGATGGTTTGTACACACGGTAGACCATTCTCCCAAAATATTGTTCTTCACGGCAGAACTTCAGAATGATATTGAAACGATGGATCTGAATAATCCCTCCAGCCAGTTCTATCTCAGAAAAGCCATCTCAAATCCATCCATTTCTCTCCATTTCTCCTGTCGGCCACCCTAGTTCGTACTTTGAGCCACCATCATCTCTCTTCTGGATTGAAAGAGTCTCCCTGCTTCCAGATCCAGTTTCCACATGACTTCAGGAGTTATCTTTTTAAAAAGGAAATCAGTTCATGTCATTCCTCTGTTTAAAAACCTCCTGTGGATTTCAATTGTGTTAAAATATGGCCTTAGTTTCATATTGTGCTGTACAAGGCTCTGTAACAATCAAACCGCTGCCATGCTCTCATAGTCCATCTTCAACTCTCCTATTTACTACTCTGCACTCCTTTTCCCACCCATCACCCAACCCCGGGCCTTCTTTATGTCCTTTGAGTTAGCCAAGATGGATTCTTTTTCCTGGCCTTTGTACTTCTGTTCTCTTGTCCTGGATTGTTCTTTCCCCAGCTCTTTCCATGGCTTTGCTCTTTCTCATTCTTCTTGTCTCAGCCCAAACATCTCCTTCTTAGAGAGACCGCCTTTGGATGCCCGTCAAACGTAGACCCATGTTCTCCCATGCTTACGAGCTATCACATTTCATTGCTATCAGAAATCACCTTATTTATGTAGTTTTCTTTTACTTATTCAGTCCTATCAATCCTCAATGGAATGTAAGGTTCAAAAAGGCAGGGAACTGGTATATCCTTGTTGTTGCACATTCCAGATGTACAGAATAGGCATCTCACACATAATACGTGTTTCATATGTATTGATTGGTAAGTGAATCGAATGACAGGGATTTTGAGGTTCAGTGGCTGGGCAAGAATCTGGGTAGGACCTAATTTTTGTTGTCGCGTAAGTGAGAAAACGTGCTAAGGACAGACTCGATGTTTGCCTTTAAGAACTGAGGTATCTAAAAAGAACATGTTCTTGAAAAGAAGGCTTAGAGGTGATCTAAGCCCTGAGGATATTCTAAGAAATAGTTTGTAGTTTACTCAAAATCACCCAAATGGATGTTCAAGGACCCATAGTTTCAAGTGCAAAGACAGCTCTAATATTTTTGGCTTGGAAAAAAGTTAAAGCAGTTGTGGCCACATGCCACCTGACCCCCTACCATGGCGCATCTAGTTTTGAGCAATTCTCTTCCTAACTTACTTTTGAAAAAGACCTCATGACAAACTATTGGATTGTCAGAAAAGTCATGATATATTTTTTCTATGTTTTTCATTGAAAATATGTGTCATGACTTCTGTGACAACCCAATACATACCCCAAGCGTTGAATTGTGTGACTTGATGTCAGGGATGTTAAGCTACAATTTGGTGGAATGCAGGTGAGCAATTACTTTACTGTATTTGTTTCAGTTGGGAGCTCCATCCTGGATTTGGTTCAGGATAGTTTCTGTCCGAATAGAGGGCATCTAAGAAGCCTCTTGGTCATCACCGACTGAGCAGCTCTTGGCCTCAGCTCTGACTCTCCTTGCGGCTGATGCTTTGGTCTGGTGCCCGGGGTTGGACACCTGAGTTCCTGCAGAGCAGATCCTTTTGTCCCAGACTTCCTCAGGGGACCGCGGAATGCTTGGACTCTGGAATTTGAGCTAGAGTTCGGAAAGGTTGAGATAGGTGTCTGTGTGTATGGCTGAGGGGTGTCTGGCTAGGCGTGTGTAAAGAGACAAGCTGCGCGTTTGAGCAGACCCGAGGGGAGGTCTCAGTCAGGCCAGAGGTCAAACGAGGGAAAACTGGCAGAGCCAGTGGGAGTGAGTAAGCTCTGCCTTGTCCTTCTCATCTGCTCTGCTCACGCTCCACTTGGCATGCTCTCCCCTCCGCTGCTTTTTCTGGTGAACTCCTACTTCTTTTCTCACGATTGCATAAATGTCATGTCCTCTGGAAAGTCTTCTCCAACACTCCCGGGCAGAATTAGTTTCTTCCTCCTTTAGTATTTTTGAAGCACTTCTTTTTTTTTCTAAAGATTTTTATTGGGGAATTGGGGGATGGGAACAGACAAGTTGCTGTCCTTTTCTTCTTCAATCTAGTTGTGGAGGACGTTGCTTTAACTGGCCCAAGTTGGCACCATCATTGCGCTCTTCCCGGGCGAGGCAGATCAGCTGCCGGCTTCTGGACGGCC
>NW_017731454.1:3453142-3464424 GCF_001890085.2 Hipposideros armiger | reverse complement strand
ATTGTTTTGAAATGATACGTGTACAGGCCTCTCCCATTACCAGTGAACACTTCAAGGATGTGGCTGTGTCTTAATTTCCTTTGAGACGCGGTGCAGCGGAGCTCTTAGTGGAATCGGCTGTGGCGTCAGGTGGAATGGAGTGTGAGCCCAGGCTCCATCACTTTCTACTTGGGTGACCTTGGGTGAATAATACCATCCCGGAGGCTCATCTTCGTCACCCATAAAATGGGGATAACAATACCTGTTTCAGAGGGTGAGGTGGGGATTTTGAGAAGTGAGATAATATATGTACATTCTGGATGGAAATTATTTTATTTAAAACCACAACCTGCGGTAGCTATTGTACTTTTTAAGCAGGATAGTGGTCATAATTTGTGCCATTACTGCTGCCTTCCAGTTTTAGAGACTGGGGGTGCCGGGGGGCGTGTGGAGAAAGCTGACATTTGAAAGCCTCTGCCAGTTCCTCTGTGCTTGTGAAGGGGACATTCTAGAGGGGTGGAGGTCAAATTGGTGACATGGATGGTGGTAGTGAGGGAGGTTGTGGTGATATTAGTGATAATAGCGGTGGTGCTGGTGATAGTGGGGGTGTGGGTGGGGTGGTGATGGCGATGGTAAAGGTGGCTGGAAGTGGTGGTGGTGATTACAGGATGGTGGTGGTGCTAACGGTGAGGGTGGAGATGATGCGGAGTGGTGGTGATCGTGATGGTGATGTGGGTAATGGTGGTGATGGTGAGGATGGGAGGTGGTGACGATAGTCGTGGTGGAACTGATGGTGGTAGTGTTGGTAGCTCTGAAGGTTTTGGGCTCAAGCTGGCTGGTTTCTTGCACTAACTCTGGGTTCCTCAACTGTTGCTCATCCTGTCAGTTGGGATTCCTGATCCCCAGCTCTTGGAGTGATGATCACAAGCTTTATTTTCTTTCGTCCCCTGCCTGCCTGCCTGCCTTATTTTGAACTCGTTCTCCTCCATATGGTCTTCCATGGGGCTCTTCGCCTGGCTCCCAGCCCTTGACTCTAACTGGATACTAGCGTTGGGGGCAGTTTCCTGGATCTAGCCTGGAATCGTATTCCACCTGCGCGCATCCTGTGCTCTATACAGACTTGCCTCCTCTGGTCCTAGATCGCTGCTTTTCACCTTGGAGCCAGTGCAGACACATCCCCAATAAACTTGTCCTTGGAGTTTGTCAAGTGAGAGTTTTAACGCTAGAGGACTGCATTTCTTATTGAAAGAAATGCTCCAAGTTCCAAGCCCCCCTGACAACCCTGAAGAACACAGCTAGCTTGCAATGGAGAATGGACTTTCTTTTAAGCAATGACAGCAGATTGATAAATCTGCTCACAATTATCTTTTTAATTTTGTTCTCAAAATGTATCCTTTATTTTCCCAGAGAGTTTTTATTATCCTGTACTGTGTTCCAGTCTCTTAACATGACTTCACTGTGTTTGTTTATATATTTAGCAGTTTATTTGTTTACATTGCTAGCTCGGCTTGTTCAAAATTCATAATAATTCCATTCTTTTGCTAATGTATGCCAGACTTGGTGATGACACTCGAATCTGGGGGCGGTGGCTAAATTCTCATGTAAACATAGTGGAAACATGATTGCCAGCTTACTACATTGGGGAAAACATTATTGAGCTAAAAAAGCAGCTACTTCCAAGGAGGGGACACTTCCAGGTATGCCGAATTTGGTGCAGGGTGAGGGGTGAAGGGTGGGATGGGAGAATTTTTTTGGCCTTTGATAACAGGGAAGAAGGTCACCTCTTTAAGGAAATCATTATACTGACTGCCTTATTATGTGACATTTGCTTTTTCTGATGGCTGGCTGCACTCAGCTGTCCGGGCCTTATTCATTCTCTGCCAAGTGCACAAAGTAGATACATATAGATTTCTTCCAAAGACCAATAGCATTTGTGACATATTGCTCTGTGGGAGCATTTCCCTGTTGTTTCGTAAAAAACCTTTAAATTGGCACTAAATGCTGGTCGAGGAGAAAGAGCACAATATTTACAGCAAAAGCTCAAGTTCAAGGTCGAGCTTAACCATTTACTAGACCTAGAGTAAGTTCCTTAACTTCTTGAGTTTTAGTTTCCACCTCTGCAACGTGGAGATAATAACTGATGTTCCTTATTATAAGGTTTTTATAAGCCTTGACTGAGATAATACCTGTGAAAAAGGTTGATAACATTAAAAGTTTACTATTGCTATTTTTATATTTGACTTACAACACTTATCTTGAGACATCAATGCTCTTTACTAGGAATTCTGCTGAGGAACATTAATATAAATATCTCTGATATTTGTGAAAATCATTATACTTTTAAACTACTTTGCATACAAAAATTTCCCTAAAATTTAATATTCATCAAGCCATTCCAGCCACATTGAATTTTTCCAGTTGTCTGGGAGCTGTGAAATAAAAGCCAGGTTGGTGGCGGACCTCCTCCAGACTTTTGCCTCCACACTGTGCTCTCCTGGCCTGGAGAAATTGTCCTGTTCTTGCCTGTTGCATTCCTACTCATCCTTCAAGCCCCAGCTTCAAAGTCACCTCTTCTGGAATCCAGCTGCTCCTGGCAGGAGTCATTTCTGTCACTGTACAGCTCTTCAGCTCCTAGTTCTTACCTCTAAGCTGCCCCTCTTGGGTTATCACCATCTAAGTGTAAATTACACCTGAATGCAAACTCCAGGAGGGCTGGGATTTTGGTTGCTTTTGATCACTGTGTGATCCCCAGTGCTTAGAAATGTGACTAGCATATAGCGAGTGCTCAGTGAACCTCTACTGAATGAATGAGTGAATGAATGAAGCAGTTAAGTCAATTCCTTCAGTTTCTTAAGGGTCCACACTGGTTTACATTGATGTTTCTTGTGCCTTCATCTTGGTCAGGGCTAGGCGTTTATTCGGTTTACATGTTTGTTGAATGAATACATTTCTGGATTAGGGACTCATATATTGGGTTGTCGGAAAAGTAATGACGTATTTTTTTCTACGTTTTTTGTTGCAAAAATGCGTCATGACTTTTCCGACAACCCAATATTTAAAAAATAGAGGAGAGGGCCAGCTGAGTGGCGCGATGGTTAAGAGCTGGCTTGGGACGCCAGAGGGCCCCGGTTTGGATCCCACATATGAGGGCCAGTGACACTGCCCTCCACAGCTAAGATGCTGAACAACAGCTCAACCTGGAGCTGGGCTGCCATGAGTCACCAGTGATGGCGTAGGCTGCAGCCCCTGTGGCAGTGGGTTGCCATGGGCTACCGTGTGTAGCCAGCAGCCAGTGTGAGTGGCCAGCAGCCGCCATGAGCGGCCGTCCAGAAGCCGGCAGCTGATCTGCCTCTCCCGGGAAGAGCACAATGATGGTGCCAACTTGGGCCAGTGAAGCAACGTCCTCCACAACTAGACTGAAGAACAAAAACGACAGCAACTTGTCTGTTCCCCTTCCCCCAATTCCCCATCGCTGTTCCCATCCCACCAATTCCCCAATAAAAAAAATCTTTAAAAAAAAAAGAATAGAGGAGAAAGGCTAAATATTATACCGTGCTAGAGATGTCATTGTGCTTCCACACTGTAATTGTTTAAAATGCATGATTTTTATTTTGTGTTTAGGTTACCAAAGACCCCATCGCTATTTTAATTTTTTTAAAAAAGATTTTATTGGGGAATTGGGAAAAGGGAACAGTGTAGGGAATTAGGGAAGGGGAACAGCCAAGTTGTTGTCCTTCAATCTTAATTGTGGAGGATGCAGCTAGCTCAGCTCCCAAGTCCAGTCGCCATTGGCCATCTGTCGGCAGCTCAGCTCAAGGTGCTGTGTTTAATCTTAGTTGAGGGTGGGTGTAGCCCACCATCCCATGCAGGAGTGGAATCGGAAACCTTGTTGCTAAGAGTGCATGCTCTCACCAACTGAGGCATCCTACCACCTGTTGGCAGCTCAGCAGCAGCTCAGCTCAGGTACAGCTCGCTGGCCCATGTGGGAATTGAACCGGCGACCCTGTTGCTCAGGACTCATGCTCTTAACCATTGAGCCACTCGGCCAGCCCCCCTGTGATAAACATCTGGAACAGCTTTTAAAACCAAACAAACCAAATCATAGGCTTCCCTGGACCAGTTTTAAAAAAAGGTTTTTAATTTTTCCCCCTAAAGTATGGTATAAACATCATTAGTGTAGAACATGCCAAAATGTTTTATATCTTTAGTATCCTAATGCACAGATATGAATAGTTTCCTCTTAAGAAGAATTATTGCAAATCCATGGGTAGTATCCAAATGATAGCCCAGATTTTTGCAAATGACCATTTGCCAAATTTTCTGTAACTCCCTTCCCCCTACTGTGATTGAGGAAGCCTTTCTTATAGTAAGATTTTTAGAATTCTACTTACTGAATTTTATATGCTCTTCAGCAGATGGGCTGACCAGCTTACAGTCTCCATGGCAACAAGCTTTCTTTCTGTATTCCCCCCCACCCCTTTTAAAATAGCCTAAAGTCACAGAAGGAAACTTAGATATTAATAGCATAAGAAATTTCAGTAAATGTACAGCTTTTGATTACTTGTTTCTTGATCCAGAATTATTTATGATATATAGCTTCTATGACTAAGCATATATGAATATAATTTTAATACTCCTGCCAACTAGGATGCAGCAGTTGGTATGCTGAAATGATTAACTGTTGAACCACCAGTTTAAATTAGCTTCTACTTCCAACTTCCTTTTTGCTAACCAGATCAGAGCAGGCACTATATTCAATTTAGGAGTCAACAACATAGTAATAATGCATTAAATTATTTTAACATCTGTGTGAACAACAAAACCAGTTGCTGTGCAGTTTCTATGGACACTCATTTATGTTAAACATAAGTGTGGTGTCTGTGCCAAATATAGAAAAAGCAAGGATGATTTCTTGGGGCTGCAGCAGCCCCTGTTGACACTGACTGACACGTATAAAAAATTGCAACTCCAAACGCAGCTCGTGCATAAATGATTCTCTAAGACTAGTACACTGGCAAAGCATGGAAAGATATTTTTAAAAGAGGGATGTATTTGGTTTTCTGAAATTTTGTTTTTTTCCCCAAGCAGTGTCCTATTTTTGATACAGCATCATTGGGTGTCACACAGAAAAACTGATTCTCATTTTTGGGACTACTTCAAAATGTTTATTTTTGAGAAGTCATGACATATTGTCACTTGTTTAGCTGTAAACATTTACATAGATTGTTATTCCAATAAAAGATCTAGAATAAAGGATATATTTTTCTCTAAAAGAGCAGAAATTTATTAAGCCTATCTGGAGTGTGTGGCATTGTGATTGGAGCTAAAAGATGTTATTGGAGCTAAAATCCTATTACGACATTGTCTGAGTTTCGTTTAAACAGCTACCAAAACTTTTTCCTCGTTTTTCACTGTCATGTCTCTATATTTACTTTCGTTGCTGTCACCTCATTAGGTTGAGCTGTAAAAGACCCAGTGTGGAGGGTGTGTGTGAAAGTAGCATTTGATTCTACTGAAAAAAAGGTGTGTGTGTGTGGGTGTTGCTTATATCTTTGTGATGGAAATTTAGTGGGAGATTGTTTGAAGTGGGTATCTGCTGATGAGGCTGTTGTCATCACTGTGACTTCTGCTTTGGGACCAATTTTTCTAGGATGCTGAGGTTTCGACCCATAGATAGTAAAGCACTTCCTTCTGTAGTCTCGCACAAACTGTTGGGCTATGTTTTATGCAAGGTTCCTCTGAAAGGTTTTGTGCAGCGAGTTTATTTGGGAAGTGATTCCAGGGAGTAGGAGTGGTGAGAGTGAAACTGGAATGTGTTAAATAAGGTGGCCACCCTGGGAGCATCATGATTGATGACACCATGCTCCCTAAGGAACCTAAGAATGCCTGTCAGAACCGTCCGCCCTGGACTACAAAGAGGGGGAAGTATTTCTCCATTGGCTCCTGTCCCCCAGTGATCAAGAGTGGCGCCACAGGGCTTGGATCCCTCACGTGAGCAGGTTGCACCTGCATGAGTGCCATGTATCCTGCACCTCATTGTCAGAGAACCCAGGAGACTATTGAGACTGCATTCAGTCTCCTGGGCAGGACTTCCAGCTTTACAATTAGTCCCTGAGCCTGATTTTCAACACTGTCTGCCTTGTGGCTGCAGGAGATGAAGGTCAACCTAAATGCTGTCAAAGAAGCCTTTCACAGCGCGGCTTGTGTTGATAGGTGACTGACCTGGATGTGTAATTTTAATGTTACCCCCTCAAGGCTTCCAAAGCTGTGAACAAAAGCCAGACAACTCCATGATTCTTATAATTATCATTGGCCCCCACATCATTCAAGGACCACGACTACCACTTAGTTCAGTATTTCACATTCCGTTTGCACCTCATCCCAATCCATCACAGGTAAGAGTGTCAGTGAATGTGATGCTACTGCAGCCCAGGGATTGTCACCTGCAGTGGGGTGAGTGACCCAGCTCCATCATCCACAGGGTCTGCTTTGCAAGTCCACTTCCTTATTAATTGGCTTGGGTCCCTAAGAAAGCAGAGCCTGAGATAAATGCGTGCATGCAGGTAGTTTATTTCGGATGTGACCCCAATGGGAGTAGAGGACCTAGGAAGAGAAAAGGGAAGGAAGGAAAGCCAAAATAAGCATAATTGTCAAACTGACCACTGCTGAGGGCAGCAGGTACTTTTTGAGGAGCCTTATAAAATGCATCTCAGAACTACGTGGCTGGTGGCTGAAATGAAGAAGCGTGTGTCCATTGGCGCCTGCCACTACTGATCAAGAGTGACCCATAGGTGATGACTTCCCTGTACTTCCAGGTTGCAAATGCATGAGTTTGGAGTGGGTACCAATGGCCCTCTAAGCCTTAGATGGCACCGGAAAGCTCTAGAGCAGGAGAGGAAGGGTACGTGGAGGGAGGAGAGAGACAGAAGCGACGTGCTGTCGAATTACACCTGCTTGAATCTGGTTGAAGCCTGCATGGACCTTGTCGCCTCAGCAGGACTGGATTCAGACGTGGGGCTGAAAGGGGTGAATTGTTGGGCAGGGAATGTCTAATGCAGGCTTCATCCCACCTGATTCACTGATTAAATGGATTCATTTATTATGCTCATTCACAGCATCCATTTCCTCTTTATTTTCTGCTTTTTCTAATATGAATATATTTAACCTTTGTAATCAAGAATAATGTTATTAAAAAATATTACCCCTTCTTAAAAAGATAAATATTGTATGTAGTCTTCAAGCGAGGATATATATATATAGGACTGCCTGGAGGAAAGGATAAATGAGGAATGTAGAGAAGAAAATAAATTATGAATTGAATTGCTGCTTGCTGTTACTTTCCAAGTGGAATATAGAATAGCTAAACATTATAGCAAAGGGCCTGAGTGTGCACTGTGTGAAATCCTCAGAACAGCTCATTGCTAAGACCCCCTCTTTTTAACACGTCTTTTCCCTCTTAGGAGGATTATCTGTGTGTTTTTCACAGATCTAACCAAGCCTTCGAAATAGATGTTATCAGCTGAGGAATCTGTCGGAAGTAAAACTCCATGGAGAAAAGTATATTACCCCTTTTAAAATTGGCACTGCCCTGTGGATTAGGGTTGAAGGACAGATACAAAAATCAATAAAATTTACTGCACAAGTAAGAATATACCAGGGGTGCCAAAAAAATGTATACACATGACTTGTATTAATCTTTTGTTATTGGTATATATTGAGTTTTACAATTTTAATATAGTCTTTTCCTCTCTTAAAATGTGTATGCATTTTTGGGGCACCCTCTGTATATGAAGTGCTCACCACTGTGCTAGGCAGCTGGCCCCGAAAGGTAAGTAAGAATCAGCCGTTGCCCTCAGGAGCTGTTCCATCTGCTGACCCTGATTTCAGAGCCCTGCTGTGTAGCTGCTGACCGGAGCTGAAAGGTCAAGCTTCCTGATTTAACACTGAGTGTGTTGGTGACTTCCTATATGACTTGCGTAGATGGAATTTCTTGGATTTCATGGTCTAATTTCTTTGTCTGAGTATGTTTTGATACCAGCATTGCTGTAACTGTCATAGCCAATTATTTTGAAGAGGTCTTTCTTATGCATATATCTATTATTTGAAGAGTATATGTATGTACGACTTGGAAGTACATTGTGAACTTTATGATGCACATATAAAAAAAGAAATTTTAAAAGAATGAAAAACTGAAATACAAATTTGAATGTTTTCTTCCTGCACCCAATGGATGTTCTTGCATACCACTTTCAGTGTCCAAGACCCCTCTAGAGACTCTTGACTCAGATGTCCGTGGTACATTCCCATATTACAACAGGGGTGAACCTTGAGAGGTGTTTGAGTTCATGCACTTGCCATTAGACATAACCAGACCGAAAACAACCTCTGTGCACACTTGTATACTGAAGACTGTCTTAACATTTCAGGACTTCTAGTCATTTCCAGCACTCCGCCATTCAGAAAGCCATATTGCACTGTGTGCTGAGAATTGCAATGAATCTAGAATAGAAGTGGCAGCCTGCATTTGCAGATAGGTTTTCTTTGGCTCATTATTCAGAGAAAAATAATTTTGAATGAGTGCCAAGATTTGAAAATTGGGGGGAATTTGCACAAGATACTGAATTTTCAACTTATCTTAAAAAAAAAAGTGAGAACTGACAAAACTAGTTCTGCATTCTGCATTCTTCTAGGGTGATAATTGTCTGAAGATAATTCTTTAGATAGGCATTTGCTCTCTGGGTCCTGGGCCCTCACTAACTCACCTCCCCTACCCTCTACCCCACCACTTACCATGTCTCACACCCAGCATGCTGCACTCAGTTATGCTATCTGCTGTCTTCTGTGGAATTTAAGTTGTTTCCTTTGATCTAAATTTTGCAAATGATTAATGTTAACAAAAGTTCCTTGAAATTATATAGTATGCAGAAAACCTATTCAAGCCTCATTCTGCAAGGAGCGCTGTTTACCTGGCTTCTTTACTCAGAGCCTCAGAATCTAGTGTTCGTGTGCTGGTTGGAGTTGGCTTGGTATAGTGTGGTTTATTATAGTTCAGAGGTTACAGCACAACCTTGAGGAGGAGAGTGCCTGAATTCAGATTCTGTCTGCCATTTCCTCACTGGGACCTCAGGCATGTTACTTAACCACTTCCTGCTTCGGTTTCCTCATCTGTAAAATGGAGGTAATAGCAAATGGATACATGTAAAATAACTGGCTAATAACATTGCTTTGTATGTAGTAAGCAACTGTTGGCTGTTACATTAGCTTTGATTTACCAATTTCTTTAACTAGGTATTTAATAATGATTATAGAGAGGTTTGTAACTCTATAAACCTCTAAAGTATCTAAACCTCTTAAGTATCTAAAACAGGTTAAGAATAACTGAACCCACATTGTGGAATGATCATTATGCAATTTATTGAACATAAATATGTGTGCAATGAATTCTCAATAGGATTCTGGTGTCTCTGATATTAAATCCAATACCTCCTCACTAAGGGATTAGTACATTCCTTAGTGGAGAGCAGCCGCAAGACATCGTCTCTGTCCTGGTCCATCTGGATGCTTCTCAGCTGATCTGCTGATCCTCTCCTACTGTAACCGACTGGTCCATACCCAATGCTGACTTGATCCCAAAGGGTCATGTTCTTGTCCCAAAGCAGATACGCTAATTTCAGAGAAGTGCCAGCCTCTCTGTCTAAAATTGCTCACAGTTCGCACCTCACATCCTGCCTTCTGCTGTTTCCTTCCTAATTTGTCATCATGCAGCTCTGAGCAAAGCCAGACTTGAAGGCAGTTCCTTCTCCTCCCCTGTGTCCTCTGCCACGTGCCTGCAGTCTGTCTTGCCATGCTGCTTTAAGTTCAGCGCCCCCTGACCAGAGGTGAGGAGATTATTGCTTCCATGGCATTTACAGCCTGGACTAGCCACATGGGCTTACTGTTTATGTTTCATGCCCATGCTGGGTATGTACCACCTTTGTTTGCTTTAGGAATGCATGTATCTGTCAGAAATGCTGTTTTTCTGAGTATTTCTTTGTGGTGATGGTTTAAAGCAAACTCCCCTATACAACTGACACAGACAGAAAGGGACTGGATCAAGAGGGAAAGGGGGGAGGAAAGGAGGTAGAAAAGAGTAAAGGGGGTCAAATATATGGTGACGGAAGGAGACTTGACTCTGGATGATGAACACAATGCAATATACAGATGCTGTATTATAAAAATGTACACTTGAAACCTATATAATTTTATTAACCAGTGTCACCCCAATAAATTTAATAAATAAAAATAAAATAACTTAAAGGAATGGTCAATGAAGTGTTTGGTCAGTGTTAGTCTCAACTCTGCCGAGTTGTCAAGACCTGTGGCTGGGCGGATGGGCACTTGGTGCCTTTCACAGCATTTCAACTCCCTGAATACTGTTCTTAGACTTTCTGCCCGTTTTTTTTTTCTTCTTTCTACTCGTCTTGATGCGTTAGGAATTTCATATATTGGCCTGTGCTTTGATTTGTAGGTCTAATGAAAAGATGAGTTAACCGAAATTTTCAGAAATTTTTCCAAATAAGACAGAATGGAAAATGAATTTATCTAGTAATCTTCAGCATTTGCTGAAGCAGAATTACTCAGGATATCAGAATATACACAAACTACTCTTAATTATTATTTTTATGATCATTATTTTGCTGTTTGAGATGACCAGCTGCATCTGGAACCATTCATAATATTTTTCTTTCGTGCTCTGGGAGTCAGAAACCATAGCCTCTGTATCGGGCTTTTTTTTTTACTTTCTTGGCGTGTGACTTGAACAAGTCATTTACTATGTGTAAAATGTACTTAATAAGCTTTTTTACTTCACAAAGTTTTGAAAGGCTCAAAGAAGCCTACTTATTTAAAGTTGCTTTTAAAAGCAAAATGTGATAGATTATGTTAGGTGCTTTTACATGCCAGAATATTAATTTAGTACCTTTTCAATTGGCAGTCCTTGTCTGCTAAATTAGGATAATATTAATTAATTCTTTTCTCTATTTTTAAACAGCTTTAAATAGTTTTGATTAAAAAGAAATACATGCCTATTGCAAAATAGCTGAGAAATATAGAAAAGTATAAGGATATCACCTATAGTGTGATGATTAACATTTTGGTGTATATCCATGGTTTTCTCCGCATATATGTATGCAGAGACATGGGCAAGTGCACTTTTTTTTTTTTTAAGATTTTTTTATTGGGGAATTGGGGGGATGGGAACAGTGCTGGGGAATTGGGGGAAGGGGAACAGACAAGCTGCTGTCATTTTTTTTGTTCTTCAATCT
>NW_017731454.1:3445293-3451197 GCF_001890085.2 Hipposideros armiger | reverse complement strand
TGGGCGGGCATCGGGAGGCCACTATGGCACGGGGCAAGCACTATGGGCAGTCTATCTGAAGTGTACCTGGCGTATAAGACGACCCCCCACTTGGAGTCATATTTTTCAGGGCCAAAAAGTCGTCTTATACGCCGGCAAATATGGTATATAGTATTTTTATCTGAGATAGAAGGTGTCATGGAGGAGGAGTGAGAGAAGAGGGAGAGGGCGGCTGAATAACACAGTGGAGTGGCCAATGGATTCTTCCAAACTCAATGTCCGGTATTCAATATTCAGCTTTATGTTTCTAAGATTTCAGTGACGTAAAGTCTGTCTGTCTCTTGAACCATGAGTGAAGTCTTCTGTATACACAAAGGTTCCAGGTGAATGGGACTGTTGGTTATTTGTTATGTTTTTGTATTAATTATCCGTTGTATAAACAATATATGTTTATTATCTCATAGTTTCTGTCGGTCAGGAAGCTGAGCATGCTTAACTGAGGCCTCTGCTTCACCTCTAAACATGACTGCAGTCAAGGTGTCAGCCAGAGCTGGGGTCTCATCTGAAGACCTGTGTTAGGGAAGAATCTGCTTCTAAACTCACTTATATGGATGGTGACAGGATTCAGTTCCTTAAGGTCTGTTGGACTCAGGGTCTCAATGCTTTGCTGGCCATTAACTGGAGCCGCCCTCAGTTCCTTGCCACATGGTTCTCTCTAATCAATGACAGGGAGTCTTGTAGCAAGACAAAAGTTGTTATCTTTTGTCATCTGATCATGAAGGTAACATCCCTCAGTATTGCAGCTTCTGTTAGAAGCAAGTCACTCTTGGGTAGGGAATCTTACAAGATCAGGAATACCAGCAAGGGAAGATCATTAAGGGGCCATCTTACAAGCTGCTTACCACAGTTTTCAATGGGAATCAGCATAAGGAGTTGAGGTCCATGTTTGTGGAAGCAAGACATAGCCATAAGACACAGAGCAGAGAACGAGAACTCAGTGGAGGTAGAAAGTCAGAGGTAACAGTGTCCACAAAGATGGAACACCACCCTCCCCCATCCTCTAGGAATTTCATAAATCTGGGATGGGTATTGAATTTTCCACAGGGTAGTACTGTAGTGTGGACCAATGGTATCTGGAGCATAAGAGGCTGGGTGACTCCATTTGCCATGTGGGTTATAATAATAGAACTAGGAAGAAAATGTTGAGGATATTACAAAGGTAGAATCTGTGAATTGCCTGGCGAAGTTGGGAAGACTTCAGGGAGGTGACGCCACGTGGGTCTTCACACATGTGTAGGAGTTTGCTCTGTGGAGAAGATGGAAAGTACATTCAAGAATAAATGAAGGTTTAGGAGTCCAATAGTTTTGCTAAACTGAGAGAAATTTGATAAGGCTTAGTGTGGCAAACATGGTAGATAAACATGGGAGATAATTGTAGCAAATGAGCTAGGGAAGCATTTGGGAAACCGTCACATTTTGCCCAATTTCTATTTCCTTTCTCTGTTCTAGTCAAAGAGAATTTCAGGAGGTTAGAGTCCCTCTGAAGAAATTTATTTGTCTTTGTAACAGCTTCTTAATTGTGTTCTTATCTGAGAAGAAGGGGTGGTCATTTTCATTCCTATCTGTCACAGCTATTTTAAGTATTAATAATACTGAATGCCTCCAGAAACTTAAAAGTCTTATGTAGACGTGTGAGTATTCAATAATAATCATAGTCATAATCAGAGAACAGTAGGACTCAGTGGGTGTGAAAACCCATTCATGTCTTGCATCACCTGTGGGCTGTGTGGTCTGCTATATCTGCATATATGAAGGAGTCAGGCCAAGGAGAGGCCCTGCTGCTAAAATGGAACAGAATCAATGCCTGAGACTGAGAAACACAAGCTGAAAACAGCTTGTTGTAAAAAGAAGTCGATATTAAAATATGACACCAAGGCACAAGTAACCAAAGAAAACACAGATAATTTAGACTTTATCAAAATTAAATTTTTTTTGCTTCAAAGGACACTATCATGAAAGTTAGAAGACAGGGCCGGCCGAGTGGCTCAGTTGGTTAAGAGCTCGCTCAAGAGTTTGAGCTCTGAGCAACAGCAGTTCGATTCCCAGCCTGAGCTGAGCAGCCACTGATCTGCCAACAGGTGGCAGAATGGCTCAGCTTAAAAAAACAAACAAATTAAAAGACAGCCCGGAGAATGGGAGGAATTATTTACAAATCATATATGTTATAAAGGACTTGTATCTAAAATATATAATGAACTCTTACAGCTCAAAATAAAAAAGACAAATAACCCAATTAAAAAATAGGCAAAGGATCTAAAGAGACATTTCTCCAAAAAGATATACCAGTGGCCAGTGATCACATGAAAAGATGCTCAATATCATTAGTCATCAGGAAACTCCAAATCAAAACCACAATGAGATACCACTTTACACTTACTAGGATGTCTCTCATCAAAGAGACAGGTAATTTTTGGCAAGAATGTGGAGAATGTGGAGAATGCTGGTAGGAATGTAGAATGGCCAAGCCACCTTGGAAAACAGTTTGGTAGTTTTTCAAAAGGTTAAATGCGATTAGTTACCTTATAACTCAGCAATTCCATTCCTAGGTATAAAGCCAAGAGAAATGAAAGAATATGTCCACGTAAAAATCTATACAAAAATGTTTATTGCAGCATTATTTATAATAGCCCCAAAGTGGAAACAACCCAAATATCCATCAGAGAAGAGGGAGAGAGAGGTTGGGTGAATGGGTAAGTAAAATACTGTGATCCATACAATGGAATATTATTCGGCAATAAAAAGGAATTAAGTACAGGTGTATGCTACAATATGAATGAAACCTGAAAACATTGTGCTAAGTGAAAGAAGCCAGAAACTCCGTCCATTATGTTATATGATTCCATTTATGTGAAAAGTCCACAATAGGCAAATCTACAGAGACAGGCAGTAGATTAGTGGTTTGCCAGTGATAAGAGGGGTGGGGGACTTGGGAAGTGACTGTTAAAGGGAACAGGGTTTCTTTTTGGGATGATGGACATATTCTAAAACTGTGGTGATAGTTGCACAACTCTGATTATACTAACACCATTGAATCGTACACTTTAAATGGGTGGTTTGAATAGTATGTGAATTATATCTCAATAAAGCTGTTACAAAAAACAAACTAACAAAAAAACGTTGCTAGTGGAAAGCCAGAGGGAAAACTGGGTTGCTAAGTAGGGATGGGGGATGATCAAGAAAAAGGACTTTATTTATCAGTCACCTGTTTTTACATTATGTCATTCTATTTTTTTAAAGAAAAAAGTGGGTATGCCTATATTTTTCTTTCCTCACTAGACTAGACCTGGCCCCATTTGCTTTTTAAAAAGCAGGGAGCGTTGGCGGAATGTTAATGGTCTGAACTATATTAACTTTCCATCTGGCTGTTACTCTCCAGAAGTCTCTTTTTATTTGATTGTGACTGATTAGACGTTTTGTTCATGTTTCATTTGTGCTGATCTGGCTCATTTAGAGTAAATCTAGTTTTGTGATTTGCCTCCTCCCATCATCCAATCTTCCCAAAAGCCCTTATTTAGAGGCTGTTTTCTTTTCATAAATAGCAAGTGATGATACTCGTATTTCTGATCAGCCAGTGTGAGATAAGGATTGAGGGGGACGTGAGAGTTGGAACTGGGCATGGCTGACACCCCCACCCCCCACCCCTCGGAACTTTCTCTCCTGGTCTCTAAATGACAGGCAGCGGGCTCAGCACAGTGTGTTACTTTGGAAAGTCATTTTCCTGGCTCAGCTGTGATGAGCTGTATTTCATCGAGGACCTCATGGCCCTTGCTCCACTTGCTATGTCCTGGAGCAGTGCCAGCTCCGTCAAGATTCGTCCACACAGCACAGGCAGGCTCACACTGGGTTCTGCAGACTAAAGTAACACATTGGGCACCCCACCTCCATATAATGGCTTGGTTGTTCCAGACACACTTGCCTTGCAAACAGGTCAGACATTTGGCTATCACTAGGAGTTCCTCACTTGAGGTTGG
Organism: Hipposideros armiger; assembly: GCF_001890085.2. Taxonomy (NCBI): domain Eukaryota; kingdom Metazoa; phylum Chordata; class Mammalia; order Chiroptera; family Hipposideridae; genus Hipposideros; species Hipposideros armiger. The sequence goes on along the minus strand of NW_017731454.1, from coordinate 3,447,187 downwards.
TCATGGTCATTTGCAAACATAGCCATAACCCAAGTCCTATAAAAGTAATAAAATGGTTCCCTGTTTATCATTCAGATGACAAAGCAGGAATTTAGCATGTGGAAGTTTCATCCTTCAGGACACAGTTTGACTTTTTTTCTATAGATTTGAATCTTTTCTGGAGATGGAATCTAGGGCTGTGGCTGGTAACCTACTTCCTTATTATGATGAAGAAGGTCAGGGAGAGAGGGAAAAAGAGCGAAAGAGTGAGGGAGTGGAAGGAAAGGAGGGAGGGAGAGAGAGAACAAGAGAGCCACAGAGAAAGAATCATACAGAACGAAGGAATCTGAGTAAAGAACAGGGAGAAATAGGCTTGTAAAATGAGAGGGAAAGAGCATGCAGATGGAGAGTGGTATGAAGGTAAAAGCAAAGAACCAGTCAGCATGGGTAAAGAATCAGGGAATGCTGAAAAATGTAAAATGCTACTTACTAATTCTTCTGTCTTTATGTTCTAGACATTACATTTGATTGTGGCTTGCTGTAAGTCTCCCTGACTCTCCTTAAAGACCTAGCACAGGTCCTTCCTTATGCATACTGTGCAACCATGCTGGCCTTGTCAGCTTTTATAGTTGGGAGGGAGGGGAAGGGGGTTGGGTATTTCTTTTTTTTTTTTTTTNTAATTTATCACTTTTAAATCAATGTGGATATACCATGGTTTACTTAACTTGCCCCGACTGCTGAATATTTGGTTTCCCAATTTTCTACTTTTAAAAATAATGCTGCTGTTTTATTCTCTTATGATAAACTCCTAGAACTGGAATTCCTGAGCAATTGTTTTTTAAATATTTTTTTTATTAGTTTCTGGTATACAAAACAAGATAATGATTAGACATTTACACCCTCACAAAGTGATAACCACCCAAGTCTGCTACCCCTCTGACATCATACATGGCTATTACAATACCATTGACTATAATCTCTGTGCTGTACTTTACATCCTGTGACTATATATATATATATATATATATATATATATATATATATATATATACAGTAAAACCTTGGATTGCGAGTAACTTGATTTGCAAGTGTTCTGGAAGATGAGCAAACATTTCTAATACATTTTAATATGGTAAATGAGCGATGTCTTGCAATACGAGTAGTAGCTTGTTTCCGAACGCAAACTAAGGTATTACTGTATTTAGTTATAGTTGACATTCAATATTATTTTATGTTAGCTTCACATGTACAGCACAGTGGTTAAGCATTTATATAATCTATGAAGTGATCCCTCCAATAAGTCCAGTACCCATCTGACACCCTATATAGTCTTTACAATATTATTGATTATATTCCCCATCCTGTATAGCAGTTGTTTTCTAAGCTGAAAAATCTAACATACTCCCACCATGAGTTGTAGAATATCTAGTAACATGGAACATGCTTTTTAAAAGAGTGTGAATTAATACATTTTGAGTCTCACAGCATATTATAGTATTGGATTTCTCAGAGCAATAGTTTTTCCATTTAAAGGAGTTATAGTTATATGAAATATCTGAGGACCTTAGTATAGTATAATTTCACTAGTGGCGCAGTGCAATGGTTCTTCTGTGCATTAATAATGCGTTAATAATTAATTTTAAATGTAGATCTTTTAGTGTAATGGTATGTTAATGAATACACACTTAGCAAACATTTACTGAGTTCTGACTGTTTAATCAACTTTTTACCATGCACTGGGGATATAAAGCTGAATAAAATTCAGTCACTTTTCTTGAAAATCTCAGTCTAGTGGGGCAGACAGACATGTAAAAACATAATTATAGAACATCATGATAAGTTGTATTACATATATTATATTATGCCCTAGACGGATTAGAGAGAATGGTATATGTATACTATATACCGTATTTGC
>NW_017731454.1:3437121-3441091 GCF_001890085.2 Hipposideros armiger | reverse complement strand
GCCCAGGTTTGGATATTTCTTATTTTCCCCTTTTCTTCGTTTAGCTTGGGGATTGAAGTGGAGGCCAGTTGGTTTCCACTTAGACAAATTCTTACCCTTTCTAACCTGGGTCCAGCTGGGGCTACCTGCTGATGGGTCCTCATGGACCTAACACATGGTCTCCGGAGGGGTGGGGGCATGGGAGTGTGGAGGAGCATTCAGATTGACATTTCTGGTGGTGGGGAGCAGCGGGGTAGAATCTCATTTTGGCCCAGTGGTTTTCAGCTGTGTCGACTGGACAAAATAACTCTCCAGAAAATCCACCAAAAGAGCGGTTTATTTGGAAAAGAAAAAAAGAAACAAAACCACAACAGCAGTGGGAAAGCACCCTTCTGGCTGGAGCTCCAACTGGCCACACACACATGCAAAGAGCAGGAGAGAGAATTCCCAAGACGTCCTCTTTCTATATATAAATCCCTCCCCTGGAAGTTACCACAAAGTTTAACAGGAAGCCAGGACTAGAGAGTTAATGAGGGACCCAGGTTTGCCCATAGTCCTCCCAGCTCTATGATTAATCATCTTAAGATGTCAGTTCACTTTTGTCAGCTGGGGTGATTTTGCTTCCATGAGGACTTGTAGCAATGCCTGGAGACATTTTTGGTTGTCACACCTAGAGGGTGCTACTGTCATCTGTGGGGGTAGAGGCCAGGAATGCTGCTAAACATCCTACAACACATAGCCCCTCACAACAAAGAGTTACCCGGCCCACACTGTTAATAGTGCCAAGGCTGAGAAACCTCACCTGACCTAACCTCATCTTCACAGAAGCTCGATACCCACAGCCCAGTTTAGAGACCCTTTTTTTCTACCTGGGTGGAAGTATTTGGGGACCGTTTAGTCCAGATCTCCAGAGCTGGGGCGAGCTGCCTGAAGTGATCAGCTGGCTAGAATTTCTGGTTTAAATAACTTCATTTAAAAAGCCAAGATTTGATGAAAAGCAGGCAGAATTCTCCTCTCCTTTTGAGATTTTTACAGTGTAGCAGGCGTATCTTAACTGCTGTCACCAAAGGCCTCTGGCCAGGGTGACATCTTAAAAAGGCAGTTAATGAGGGCTCTCTTAGATGTAGCCTCGGGTGGTCACCGAGTGTTGCTGAATAGATTTAATTGCCAGGCGTGGAGAATTAAATGAGAAAGGAAGTGAGCGTGAGGCTGTAGGGGGAGACACAGATTTTTTTAAAGGGCAAAAGAAATTGTCCTGTTTGATACAATCAAGTTGAAACCAGCCACAGCTGATTATGGAGGGAAGATTGTCATCTTAGAGATTGTTCTATAAAATTGCTCTAGGCCAAAGCTATTTGCTTTAACACTTTCATAACTTAACCTCTTTATACCTTGCTGAGCCATGGAGTGCTTTTGTGTTCCTCACCTACCTTCTTTCTCCACGAAAAAATTGTTATGTGTCACAAAATGGGTGCTCCATGTTCTGGGATGTTCTAGTCTCCGCTGAACAGACAGTCCATAGAATATAAGGATATACTGTTATGTAATCAGAGTTTCCAGCCAGAAAGCTGTCATCTCCTTCCTGATAACGCATTTCTCTTTCTATTTTATTAAGAAAGCTAATTCAAGGTGATCTTACTTATATATGACTTGGTTTCTCCCCTCCTCCCATTATAATAGAAGTTATTACAGAAAAAGTTTCCCATCCTTTCAGTGTGGTTCTCAGTTACTCTGAAGATCAGGCTTATTGATTTCTAATCTGCCTACATTCTAGTTCATTTATCAGAACTTTTCATTCCCTCTATTCCAGTCTGTCTTTCAAAAAACCAAAAAGAATCCTTCCGATTGTTCATGATCTGTGTGTTTTTTTTCTTTCTTTCTTTTTCAATGCATCTGCAAATATTGAAAAACACCAAACCCTGCTATGGCTGTCAGTCTCTGATTTTAGAGCTGTGGAATCTGCAGTTACGGATAAAGCCCCACCTTCACTCTCTTGGAACCAGGAGAGGGACTTCACAGGACTGGGAGTCCCCAGTGTGTGCTCGCAGTGGGATGTGGGAAGGAGAGGGGGGAGAGGGTACTTGTAAATCTGTGAGGCTGTACACCCTATTCTCTTTCCTAATCCTTTCTTTCTGTTAATTGTGACAAAATTTAGCATTTTAACCATTTTTAAACGTACACTAAAGTGTACAAATAAGTACATTCACATTGTTGAACAACCATCATCACTGTATGTCCAGAACTCTTGCACCATCCCAAACAGAAACTCTTGTGTCTGTTAGACAGTAACTCCCCGATACCTCCTCCCGCCAGCCCCTGGTAACCACTGTGTACTCTCTGTTTCTGTTAATCTGATAATTCTAGGTAACTCATGTAAGTGGAATTATACAATATCGTATTTGCCGGCGTATGAGACGATTTTTTGGCCCTGAAAAATATGCCTCCAAGTGGGGGGTCGTCTTATACGCCAGGTACACTTCAGATAGACTGCCCATAGTGCTTGCCCCGTGTCATAGTGGCCTCCCGATGCCCGCCCACTTCATTCCACATACCGTTCAGGCATCAGCAGCACTGCTGGGTGTATGCTCGGCTGCTATGCGATTTTGCTGTTATGCGATTTTACCACACTCGCAAAATCGCACACAGCCGACCATATAACAAACTCTGTATTTTGAGTGGAAATGTTAGGGGGTCGTCTTATACGCCCAGTCGTCTTATACGCTGGCAAATACGGTATTTGTCCTTTTGTGTCTGGCTTATTTTACTTAGCATAACATATTCAAGGTCCATCCCTATTGTAGCATATATCAGAATTTCATTCCTTTTTAGGGCTGAACAATATCCCAATATTGTTCCAATATCGTATTTATAGACCACATTTTGTTTATCCATTCATCTGTGGGTGGGCACTTGGGCTCTTCCACCTTTGGGCTACTGTAAATAATGCTGCTATGAACGTTGGTGTACCCCCAACCCTTTTAAAGCATATTATGAGGCTCATCTGCTGCGTAAAAGCACTGAAAGGAAGTTGGCAAATGATACCTTTCCATATTCATGCATATCTACACATGTTTATGTATTTGTCTAGTTATATGCACTAGGAATAGTTACATCGTGGAAATGAATTTCCTGGCCTTGAGTACTGAGCCAGAATAATATCCTTTCATACACTTGCTTGATATCCTCCCTTCTTTCTACCCAGCCTCTCTCTCTCTCTCTGGTTTTCCACCACCATCTTTCCCCATCTCTTCTGTCACATTGCTCAGATCAATGTGAGCAAACTTTTATTATTAAGAACTTTTTGGGTACAAGATGCTCTGGGAATTTTGAAGAATATAACTGCTCTTGGATGGCTCATAGTCTCTTACTGGAGACTAGACCTATGGCACCAGTGGTGGGAGCCAGACCATGACCCTGCCAGAGTAGCCAGGCTTCCGGGGACGGCAGAGACGAGCGCAGACATGCTCCAGCCAGAAACACGACCCAAGCGAAGAATGTGGCATGGGAAATGTTGGGGAGTTTTTATTTTAAGCTAATTTTATTTATATGTGGCCTTTAAATGTTTTGCATTACTATGATGTGTTTGATAAGTCCTCCACCTGGGAGCAATAGTGATTTCTACACTCTGGTAGATTTTATATAGAAGGTTTGTCTTTAACAGTTTTGTTTTAAAAGACATGCTTTTTTGTTTGATGTAATCTTCATAGATATTCTTCATGGTTCAAAGAGAGGAGAGTGTTATGTTTTTAGTATATTTTACATCAGCAATTTATTTGAATTTTTTTTCGATATAATTCTACTGGGTTTTTTTTTATTAAATAAATCTAATTGAATAAAATGTTTGGGGCCAGCCGAGTGGCGCGATGGTTAAGAACTGGCTTGGGACGCCAGAGGGCCTCGGTTCGGATCCCACATATGAGGGCCAGTGACACTGCCCTCCACAGCTAAGATGCTGAACAACAGCTCAACCTGGAGCTGGGCTGCCGTGAGT
>NW_017731454.1:3429150-3435286 GCF_001890085.2 Hipposideros armiger | reverse complement strand
TAAAGGCATTTCTGCATTTCTGTGAACAGCACTGCTCCCATCAGACGCCTTGCACGTCTGTCAAATATTCGCTAAGAGATAGAAAGACGCCTAAAACAAGACCCTTCTCAGAGAGCAAATGGTATAGTTGGAAAGGTCTGTGAAAACAATTAAGACTATTCTAGGGCTCCATATGCTGTTTGGCAAGTGGAGAGTCGGAGAAGTTTTAGTTGTCTGCCGAAGGCTGGTCAAGGAAAGGTGTGGATTCAACGTTGGGGATCATAATATTTCTAAATAGGTAGAGATCAGAAAGCTGTATTTGTTTATCTTTTTCCCCCTTTAACTACAAGGAAATGTTAGCTTATAGAGCTAAACCTCTGAAAAAATGATGTTTAATTACCCCCATGTAAACTAAACAAGAGACTTCAGTTTTATATTAGATTCTTATCTTTCCTCTATACTGGTCCAGAACTCTGACAAGGGGGCTGGCAGGGAGTCGTCTCTGGGGTGGGGACCTTTTGGGGTGGGGACATACAGGCCTGGGGAGACAGTGGGAGTTTCTTTTCGGCGCAGGGAGCGTCCTGGGCAGGACGGCAGAGGCCTGGGCTCCTGTCCCTCCCTACCACTAACTTGCTGTGTGACCTCAGCCCCATCACAGCACCTCTCAGGGCCTCTGCTTATCTATGTGGCAGTAACCTCCCAATCTCATTCCATGCGTCTTTGCAACGGGTCCTGTCCTGCCTTTTATTGCCTGCGTCTTTCGTGGAGAGATTCAAGAAGAAAGAGAAGCCTCAGCTTCAGCTGTAGGGGACTCTGGGCTATGGTGAAGGGCCCAGCCCAGGCAAGGACAGCCTTTCCTCTGCTGTGCTGCCAGCTGCTCCCTCACACCCACCCACTTAAGTCAGACTCTGGGCCTGAGGTGGCAGTCCTAAGTGCTCATCATCTCTGCTGAGCACACTCATTATCTGCAACCAGGCCTCACTCCAGCTCTTGGCCTGCCATTAGCCAAACCCCTGTTGTCTTTAGTAGAAGCTGAATGGGGTATATGTGTTCTGAGTGCAGACCATTAGGCCCAACAAAGGAAGACTGCAGAATGTGGAAAGGGGTTGGGGAGAGCTGGTTCCCTATTCCCAGCAACTCGTGCACGCTCTGGTGTGAGAATTAGCAAACCCCAGAATTACACGCTCACCGACCTCTTGCCTTACAAGGCCCTTTGTTCTGTGTTCCCATTGCAGGCAAGCGTCCTTGATGCTTTAAAGAATTTAGGAACTTTGCCATTGGCAGGACTTATGAAAGCTACCAGCACTCCCACCCCTAAACACAGCATGGTAGGTCACAGGTTCCTGGCATGCACTGCTTTGGGGACCCCTTGGATCCTCCCCAGTTTTTCCTGCCAGCTTGAACCCTGAACAGATTCCCTGGGCCCTGCGTTTTGTCACAGCCTCTTTGGGGGGGGGGGTTTGCCTTTCGCACCCAGCTGCTGGAGCCTGGCTCTGCCCTCCCTGAAGGCTGGGGCACTGCCAGCTCCCTGCTGTAGCGTTTGGCAGGCAGCTCTGAGGATGCAGGGCAGGCAGCAGTACTGCAGACCCGCCGAGGTCCCGGCTGCAGGAGGGCCACCCTAGCTGACTCAGCCGAGTGGGAGAAGAAAAATCTGTCTGGCAAAGCACCTCCTCTCTTCAGGTCCCACAGGGAAGCTCTGACTACTCTCTAGCAGTCCTTTCTCACCCTCCCATCTCTAGGAAAAGAAGAGTGTCATCCTAAACGCTGCACCCTCACCTGGGGTTAGGTGCTTTGGGCCAAAGCAAGAAGAATGAGAAAAATGTACCTCCGCTAGGAGTCAGAAGGTCACATACTTCAAAATGTATTAGCATCTATTTCTTGCCGTAGCATGTATTTCTTGCTTCTTTTTTTTTCTCTTTTCTTTCTTTTAATTTTTTTTTTGCTTTGAAATACCTAAAACAAGAAGTCAGGTATGTAATAATTTGCAAACCAGGGCTTATAATAGACTCAAGAACAGCATGATTCTTCTGTAATGTCTGAGGATGTATTTCTTCAGCAGAGATTGAGACTTGGGCCCAAGCAGGATGTATTGTTCTTGGAATGACTCGGTTTGTAAATCAGTGGGATGCAGAATGCCACACAAGCACCTTTTTGAACTCTTATTCAAAGAAAGGAGTCTTGTTACATTATTAGGCATAGGAAGTGTGTTATTACATCTACCTTAGAGCACTCATTAAAGGGGGGGTAAATAGGGTATTATCATTATTTCTGCCTAAGCCAAGATTTTCAGATGTGACTCACTGAGAAGGCAACAAAGCAGAAGGTGAGGGAAGAAGACCCTAAGTAAACACCTGGGAACCTACTATTTGCCCCAAAACGTAACTGTAGCAGGATCAGCAGGAGTACAGTATGGTCTAAGAGCGCCATCTTGTGGTCTGGGACATCATAAATATTTCGAGAGAGAAACATTCAAATCAGGATTCTGCCCAGATGCATCGCGTGTTTGCAGCTGGAGTTCATGACACCTGCTTTCTAGCATCTCGTGCAGTTTCTGGCATATTCAGTTAATATTTGTCAAATTAAACTTTTTGAAGGGATCTCATGTTGTGACAGAGGATATTTGTTCTATGTTATACTAGAAGGCATGCCCAAGACTTTGTTAGACATTTTGTCTATCAGCCATAGTCCATGGGCCATTGGGTCCGTAGTAAGTCAAAATACTCTAAATCCAGTCGGAGCAGTCCAAAGTATCCTGGAGTACCACTTCCCCTGCTCTGGAAACTGCTTCTACAGGTTGACATCCTTATTGAAACCATCCTTCATTACGTTGAACACTTTTATTCTCATTGATGTAATGGGGTTTAAAAGTCTTCTGAAGATTTTAATTTATTTTTGAAGTGTTGCACTCAGAAATGCTTGAGGGAACAAGCTTGCGGGAAATTTTTCTCGATTATTCTGAGGCAATTTTGTAGTTTGTCAACAAGGACAGTCGTAATCCACATTAGATAAATACTAACATTCTAATATTTTTAGAAGTCATCATTTCTGGAGCAAAGAAGGGAATAAATATACAAAATAAAATCGTCCATTTAAGAAAGTTCTTGCCCCTAGGAAGCATTTGGATATTGCTTGTAATACGATGGAGACAATGTCAGGTATTTATCTCTCCTACTCAGAGGTTTGGGATTTTGAAGGGCACTGCATTATAAACTAGACCAGCCAATTTATGACTAAGTCAGGACTTTGGAAATGTGTTCGTTCAACAACAGGACCCACTTATCAACCAGTGACCATGCTTTGCCCTGCATTTCCTGGACTCCCAGCTACCCACGCACTTCATCTGGTCCGCTTCTCTGCCTCAACCCTGCTGTCGATTCCACTTGAGAGGAAATTCAAAACCAGTTAGTCCCATCTAAGCAGCACAATGAAAATAAAAGGGCCAGCGTAACTCTTTTCCCCATAACTTTGGTTTCTCACCCCAAAAGTAACCTGTGTTTGGAAGCATGTTGAGAGGGGCACCACTGCAGAAGGCGGCAACTCTATGTGATGCCATCCCCTGGTTTTTTAAAGCCAAGCTGCAAATGCCTAGGGTACAAAAAAGTCACATCCTCCTAATTCATATGCAAAGCATTAAGTTAAAATTGGAGTTTCTGTGATGCTTTTCTTGACAGGAGGCTTTTTTCTGCAGGGAAGCTGCCTGCCCGTGTCCCCATTTTGTGCTAACAGGACTTGAGATAAAGAGGGAAGGCCAGAGCTGACAGCAAGGTTGGCTTGCTCTTCCTGCCGGATTGTGTTCTCACTCTTAATTCCCCTGCAGTGTGGCCTTCCCGTCATTGCTGTCACCTGTCACTGGAGCCCTTGGTGACCACCCTAATGGAAACTTCAGCAGCATTCAGTTCATTAAGTGTTGCCATTCGAATCCCAATCTCTGTTCCCCCTTCCTCTGCAGAGCTCTCCTGCCCAGCACGGATGTATTAAGACCTACTTTGCAAGACATAACTTCTGTTGGGATTTTAATTTGAAATGAAGTTTAAATGCACTGACCCTTTGCATTCTGGTAATTTCACAGCCCTGTTGGGAGACAAGTAATGAGGAGAAAGTTGCTCTGAGTCCATCTTGCTCTGAAGCCTGATAGCTTTTATTCGGAAGAGCTGCTTGTTAGGGAGGGAGAAACACTCATTTTTTTTTTTTCCCTGCCAAAGAAGCTGTTGAACTTTATTTTTCTCCCCAGGTGTTAGGAAACAGGAATTAAAAATAGTAGGTGACCCAGACACATGGCACAATAAAAAGTTCTTTCTTTTCTCATGTTGCCAATGACCTGCATCTTGTTAATAAGGAAGAGAAAGATCTTTTATGTGAAAAACAAAGGTGTGAATAATTATATTTGGAGAAATTTGATATATCAGAGGAATTAGAGGAGTTCTTGCAAAAAGGCAAAAGCTTACGTTTTTCATTTTCCTCTTTATTCTATGTGGCCATATGACTGTTGCCTTGAAGCCTCCCCTCACTTCCTCTCACCCCTACCAGCTAAATGTTGTGTCAGATTACAATATTTAGAAGTTTCTAAATAGGGGAGAAAAAAAAATCCTTCCAGGTTTGGCTCCTCTGAGTTTGGAGGATATATAATCCATGGAGGAGAATTTATAAAAAGATGGGAGGTTGGGGGTTCCTGGTACATATGGAAATAAATGGTATTTCCCCCATCACACTGAAGCTGCCTCTCGCCATAAGTGGCAGATACCAATAGGGTGGGAAGGCTCCTGGAGGCCATGCTGAGACCTTAGCCGGCCGACCGGCACCACAGAGGCTGCTGGGCCTGGCCCCACAACGCCCTTCTGTTGTTTTCAGTAACTTTAAAGGGGTGGCAGGGCCGGCTGAGTGGCATGTTGGTTAAGAGCTGGTTTGGGACGCCAGCTCTGAGCAGCAGGGCCCCGGTTTGGATCCCACATGAAGGCCAGTGACACTGCCCTCCACAGCTAAGATGCTGAACAACAGCTCGACCTGGAGCTGGGCTGCGTGAGTCGCCGGCGACGGTGTAGGCTGCAGTAAAGCTTCAGTGGGCTACCCTGAGCAGCTGGCAGCCAGTGTGAGCTGCCAGGAGCCGCTGTGAGCGGCTGTCCAGAGGCCAGTGACTGATCTGCCGCACCCGGGAAGAGCGCAATGATAATACCAACATGGGCCAGTGAAGCAACGTCCTCCACAACTAGACTGAAGAACCAAAGGACAGCAACTTGTCTGNCAAGTGAATTCTAGATATTTTCCCACAAATATGTTAAAAAGTCAAGTATGTGTATGTGTTTTTATGAATGTATTTATATGTATATATGCACACACATACACATTCTCTGTCTTTTAATTCTAAGGGCGAAGGTAAAAAAATTAACAACACTTTGAGTCAGAAGGGACAACCTACGATTTAAAATACTATTTGTTTTTCTCTTGATCATCTTCTAATAATTATCTGCTATTAGCAGATGGTCATACAATATGAGCAGTAAATAATGTAGTAAATTTAGCTGGTGTTTTTGGTCAGTGGTACTGCCAGTCTAGCTTCTTGGACCTCAGCCCGACTTCAGAGAGTAAGGCTCTTAGTGTGCAGGACTCACTTAGGAAACCTCAGAGACTTGAGAGATCCAGGCCTTTTCTTCAGCAGGGGCCTAAGAAATATAGCCCAATGCCCTGGGAAACCACAAAAATAGGAGAACAGGAAATGATCCTGAAAATACTAATTTGCTTCACAGAAAATATCAACTAGGGGTTAATCACCATCCCTTGGCACTGGCAGTATGCATATTTGAGTGTGAATTAAGGGCTAGATTTTTAGGTAAGGTCTAAACATTTCTCTGATCTTGAAAAATTCTTTCTGAATTTAATTAGCTGAAGGAAATTAGTGGAAATACGAGACCTCGGATAGAGATGGCATTGTATGTTTTGGTTCAATGCTTACCTGAACTATATTTGATAATACAGATGCATAAATTTGGGATTTACGAATTTGAAGGTTCTAAGATGTTACTGAATTCTTTTAAAAATGTAGAAGTTAAGTATCAGGAGAGAGAAGAATCATGAACTTTCTGGTACAGCAGATGTATGAAATTCTACTTTTTAACTAATATATGGGTTACACGTCTTGGTATTTTTGATACTTAAAAAAAAA
>NW_017731454.1:3414734-3418576 GCF_001890085.2 Hipposideros armiger | reverse complement strand
CAATGAGTTTAGTGCTAGCTGTTATTACTTGACCTGCTTATTAATCTTCTAGCAGAAACAGCAAAAACTTTTTACGGTGGATAGAAAGTATATTGACATCTTCTTTGGCAAGAGGAAATGCATTAAGTAAAAAAGCATTTAGATTTTCGAATTACCTATTATTAAACATTAAGTTTTATTAAAGCATCTTGGTAATAGATGGTTAAACTATGGTCTTTGTTTTCCATAAGGAATTTGTAATTTATTACAGCATTCCTAAAATCGTGACACACTGAGTTAGATGTGCCATCTTCACTAGTTGATGGATTAAATTAGTTACAAGTTAGTGAATCAATTGTTGATTTCTGTGGGCAGCAAAATATGTTTTGGTCCAAGGTGCTTTAAGGGAAAAAAGGTTAAGCTGAGTATCAGGAGACCTGCGTTTTGCCCCTCGCTGGCTGTGTGGTCTTGCTCAGTCCTTACATGTGGAAAAGATACTGGGCTCCTGAGAAGAGGATTCCTTCCGGCTCTCACAGCCTTTGGATCTCTATTTTGAAACCATCTGCAGGGCAGTTTTAACAGAAGGTCTGAAAAATCATACTTGGCCTCCACTTCCTTTTTTCTTCCTCCATCTTTGCCACATTTTTCCCACCTTGAGGGATGCAGACACTTGAGTCATCAAGGCTGAGCTGCTGTTTGTTCTTGCCTGAATGTGAAATGAGGGTGTTTGCCTTCCCCTAATTCAACCTGAGCTAAAGCTGTCAGCCCTGGGCTTTGCAAGACCATCTTCACAGTGTTTCCCTTGTAGAGAACTGGACGCTGACAGAAAAGGCAGACTTGAAGTATGGAGGGAAATAGCCATTTTCTAAAATGGATGTCTCTTAAAGCATTCTCCTCTTTTCTTTGCCTATGACCTTAGACTAACTCCATGTCTCCCTTTGAGGTTTCCCAGAGTCTCCACTGACTCTCCTTTTGCTCCTGGGAAGGTCTCAGGACTCTGACACCTGGGGATGTGGAGCCCCCAGGAGGTGCTTCCAGGGAGGTGAGAAAGCGGGGATTAAGGATGAGGAGACCCAGGGCTTGTCTGTGAATCAGTCGTTCCCTGTCTAATCCCTTTGGGCAGCCCCGGGTCACCTCCCTCAGGTCGTGTTGCCCAGTAGGACACTGTGGAGTCCGCAGTACAGATGGCAGCATCTGTCAATCACTGACAGGAGGAAAAAAAATCACTCATCTGTGCAACCTCTTCCACCCTCTGGGTCCCGTGTTTCCAGTTTCTGGGGTATCCTCCTAACAAGCCAAACTACATGTCACATGTCACATATGACTGCAATTTAAATTATGATTCACCCTCACTTTTATCCTTTCCTTATTTCATTATCATAACGCCTCATACTCATTACCTGCTTGGCTCTAATAATTTGCGATGTGTCCTTTGTACGGCTGACCAACCGTCCTGGGGACTAAGGGATTTTCCAGGATGTGGGAGGGATGTTAAGTGCTAAAACCAAGAGAGTTTCAGGCCAATCAGGATGGTTAATCAGCCTCCTGTTAGGTCCTCTTTTTCTGTCAGGCAAGAAGTTTCTCAATACACTTATTTCTTCATTTATAAAATATCTTGTTATCCCACAGCCCTTTTGTCTAACCCAAACGCCCTTTTGTCGTCTAACCCAAATGCCCTTTCCCCGGGACTGCTGTACCCACTTTCCTGTCACTCGCTTGTCCTGTGCCCAGGTCCGAGGCTGGGCAGTGATTGAGCTGTCTTCCCTGNGGGAAGAGCGCAATGATAATACCAACATGGGCCAGTGAAGCAACGTCCTCCACAACTAGACTGAAGAACCAAAGGACAGCAACTTGTCTGTTCCCCTCCCTCAATTCCCCAATAAAATCTTAAAAAAAAAAGGGGTGGCAGTCAATCCACAGCACCCAGAGGAGGACTTAACCAAAGAGGTTAATTTGCATCAGCAAGTAGACATCTGCCCTTTTGTGAAAACATTTATCAGCATAACTCTTCATCCTCATGACTCTCCTTGGTGGTTATTTAACCAGCCAAGTGGGCCTTCTTTCAGGCCCCTCAGTCTGCCCAGCTCATTCACCCCCAGGGCCTCTGCCCTGCTTGGTGGGGTACCCTCTGGGCGTGTGGCAGCTCCCTACTCCTCACTCAGGCCTTAACCAAAGTGTGGCCTCTGCAGGGGCCTTTTTGTGCCAACTTGGTCTGTCCCTTTTCTGTTTGCTCTTTTCATACCATGTTCAGTTCCAGAAATGACCTGAGATGCCCGCGAAAAGCAGGCTGTGGCCCCTGATCTCTTAGGTGTGTCTCAGCCCCACCGCGTGTGTTGGGTTGTTGGATATCTTCCTGTTTGCCCTCCAGGTCCAGCTTCTCCGCTGCCCCCCGCCCCCCGTCCTTCTGTGCCCAACACCTCCCTGGGCTTCTTACCTCGGGCTTCCATTTCTGCTTCCTTCTGGTTGGGCTCAGCCAATGGGGGGAGGCTGGGGGAGAGCTGGGGTCAGGGCGGGCCAGTTTGCCTACACCCGCTATGGGAGGCCACACCTTCAGCAAGTGACACTGTGCACTCAGGCACCCTCTCTGGTTTCGCACCTGCTCCCTCACCTCTATCCTTCACACCTGGGTGGACATGGCCCCCTTCTGTTTGTGCCCAGGGGTTCTGCACTACCCTTTGTTGGTTTCCTGAAACTTTCCCCACACCTTTGTAAACAGAACCTTTGTTTAACACTCCTCAAATTATGCAGTTTGAGAATGTTATTTATTTCTCTCAGGGGAATATAACTTAACAGCTAGAAGTAGTTAAGTAACCTCTCTGTGCCTCAGTTTCCACATCTGTGAAGTGCACATAATAGAACTGTCTCCAGAACTGCTTAGTAGGGTGCTTGGCACATGGTTAAGTACTATGTAAGCACTTGCTGTTTTAGTTGTTGTGGATGTTGTTGTTGTTGTTGTTATTATTATTATTATTATTATTGTGATATGCTTGTTGACCCATGTATTGCTTCCTTGGACCCTGCTAGAGTGTGTGCTCCTTGGTGTTAGGGGATCAGTCTTCTTGCTGCATTCCCAGGTTCTAGTACAATGCCTGCTCCATAGAAGCACTCATATACATATATTTTTAAACTGGTTTTCAGATAACCAAAAACTCCATTCCATAGTGAAGTTCAATTCAACAAACATTTATTGCATGTGTCAAGTCTTATTATTGGAAAAGTTCAAAATCAGTTATTAATTATAAATGAATATTCGGTGAATCCATAATATTTTAAAAGTGAGAATAATTTTAAAACTCTCTAAATACTAGTTTTATCAACTTTATGAGTTTTCTAGTTTTCAATTTAGTAAAAATCTTTCTTAAATTACCTAAGTTTTCCAGGGTCTTTATCAAAGTTTTCATTTAAGCAGACTTTGCCTGCCAACTTGGAAAAAATAAAACAAAGCTAAAAGCATGTTTCAGGGAATTTTTTTCTTTGGGGCTTAATGTAAATCCATTAGTGAGGAAGTACATACATGTTACAAGTTGCTAGGAACACATTTTCTTGGGGGCGGGGGGAGGTGGGATGTAAGATTTAATAATGTTAATATACTTAGCTAGTGAATATTATCTTTTTTTTTGTTTTTAACCTAAAATTAATCTGTTTAAAAGTACATTTTACAGCCTAATAAATACATCATTCAGTGTAGACTTCTATATCTTTTCTTCCTTTAAAATTAGCCAGATTATAAATTTTCAGAGGATCGTTTGTTTTTGTGTCTTGAATGTCTCCTAAATCACTTACTGAATAGCAGTGGCAATTGGACAATTTAGTAAATGCATTGAATCAGCCCTTTAAAAAGTTTTTTTTTTTTTAATTGGGGA